>NW_011948415.1:3841204-3843464 GCF_000503995.2 Ceratosolen solmsi marchali
TTAATATAAATTTATGATATCTCTAACTGAAATCCTTCTATTTCAAATAATATGAAAATTGTTATTGCTTTATGCAACTGCGGCTTATATATGTCAAAATAAGAAAAGAATTTCAAAAGAAAAGTTCGTCAATGATTGCTATAAAATATTTAATTTTCTAATAATAACCCTCATTCGCTCACTCGCAATAATAAAGCACATTAATTTTTGTTAAAAAAAAAATAAAAAAAAAAAAAAAAAAACAAGAACAAAAAAAAACAAAGAGAAAGCAGAGAAACCACACTCAAAATAGTCGTGATCTCTGATATTTACCTTTTCGTTGTGCTGATTGCTTTGGGAGTCAGTGAGGCCACGAATTTGAAGAGACTCTGCAGTGCGCAAAAATGTTGGAAGCTCCGCTTGTGAAATGTTAACTTCTCCAGCATACATAAACTCCAAGAGAGACTGTAGATGTTCGAATTCGACGTCTCTCATGAAAATTATCGGATGCTTACAAGGATTTGTCTGAAATTAAATAAGATACTCAGATCAATTGTTTGATAAGGTCACACGTACAATGAAAAATTTTTATCTGTAATGAAATAAAATATTGTGAAATTTTCTGTAATTCTAATTTTGGTTCAAGATATCAAGTGTCCCTGAGACATAAATTAGATACTTGTGCAAAGATAAGAGTTACATAACTCTATGGCTATGGTGGCCCTCACTACAAGATAAAATTTTCCAAGACATTACTCAAAGTAATTGATGCAATATCTAGTATGTGCCAAGATTACCTAGCTCAGCCATAAATAAATATAATTTCACAGCAAATAGCAATGTATAAAGCAACTCTGCTTCCTCTAAATCCCAGCATAGCAACACTAATCAATTGTACAAATATCTATATCTATTTATCTTGGCCTGAAATCGAAAAAGGAATTCCAACATTTCAAGTTTACTTTGAGGCAGCATTCTTAGTAATAGTTGCAAGGACATTGGCAAGCCTATATACGGCACACAAAACAAAGTCTCCCAGCGTTTCATAACAATGCTTGGTCATTCTCTCTATGTTCTATCTCATTGGCAATAATAGTAATAATAACAATAATAATAATAAAAAATTTAAAAAAAAAAAGAAGAAGAAAAAAAGAAACAAAAACATTTGATACGAAAGTGTATAGGCTGCAGCAAAAGTAACCATGGAATGACATAAGCAAGGACCAAAACGGATTTACATTTACACCTATATATATATATATATATATATATATATATATATATAAGCCACAAATGAGAAACAGAAGCCACACGAGTGAAGAGTGAAGGAAAAAAATCCGAGAGCGAGACCAAGCTAGTTAGGTTTAAAAACGAGCGCGAGAGTAAGAAAGAGACACATAAAGAAACGAACTGACATAGTAGAAGGATCATGGATGCTAAATGTTTGGGGTGGGGAACGTTGATGAGTGATGAGGGGAGGAGGACAGGGTAGGTAAAATACATAATGTAATCTACACGTCAATTATAGAAAATATTACTTTCTTAATTATAAAATATTCTAGCAACTTAAATGAACTTTATACCAGTTAAAGACCAGTTCGATAAAAATTCTTTTTCATTTTATTTTATTGACTCATAGTGCTCAAAGCCGTAGTACTTAAAGTACTTTATACCAGATTCTTGTGAACAAAAAACATTTAAATAACAATAAATGCATTACATTATGCTTATCATATTATTTACGATGTTTCTTGTTGTCAATAAAAACTTAAAATACATTCGTCTCTTTAAATTCAATATTTACTACACTTATTTACATTTTCGCGAAGGTGATTTACATGTAATTTTAATAAAAACCTTACAACTCTTTAATGCAGAATTGAAATACCTTAAAGTCTTAATAAATGAACATCGGCCAATTAAATATTAACTTTAATTCTCGAATCAAATATCGTCTGTAAAAAAAAATGTCAAATGAACAACAACAAGAAAATTGCAAAAAATGAAAAATGGAAGTTCGTAGTCTATAATACTTCACGTAGTTTTCACAAAAAGATGAAAAAAAAAAAAAAAAAAGAGTTGTTGAATAAGCGATTTACCTATGCCTGCCTGGTTTCAGTAAATATCAAAATGAAAAGAGACATACATGTAGACAGACGAAACTGAAGGGGAAACAAGGCGTGGGAGTACGAGGTGATGGCAGAGTGGAACGACGAGGGGGGTGTTGGAGTTGGAGCGGGAGGAGGAGGAGGAGGAGGAGGAGGAGGAAGAGGAGGAGGGG
>NW_011948415.1:3843740-3870643 GCF_000503995.2 Ceratosolen solmsi marchali
CCCCCCCCCCCCGTCGAACCCTCTCACTCTCGTTCGTTCGCAACTTCGCTCGTTCGCGCTCTCTCGCGTGGCTGCTTCTCACTCTCACTCTCGCTCGCTCGCTCCCTCATTCTCATTCTCATTCTCATTCTCTCTCTCTCTCTCTCTCTCTCTCTCTCTCTCTCTCTCTCTCTCGGTTTTGCGTGTGGGATGTGGCGAGGAGCGGGCGGGACGAGGCAGCAGGATATAATCAAGTGCCAAGGAGACATATTTTCTAACCTTGAAGAGCTCCTTGAAGTAGGGGCTGCATGCCGAGAGGACGACCTTGTGGGCCTGCAGCCGCCTGCCATCGCAAGCGAAAGTAACGTCGACGAAATCCTCGTCATCGCGCAAGGCCTCGAACTGGCTCGTGATGTTGGCCTGAAAGTTATTCCAACGCAAGCAGAACTGCTGCTGCTGGCTGCTATCCGTCATTTCGTGTCTCGCCCAGCTCTGAGCCTCTTATTTCCTCGTCTCTCGCGCACACACCGCACACGCAGACCACCGCCACCACCACGCACGGATCTTCTCTCGCCACCTCTTTTTTAACTCTCCTCGCTCTCGTCGAACCACTCGTCTTATCGCCTCGACTCTTCCTCTTCCTAGCCTACCTCAGCGCCTGGGTTCGCGCATGGGTTCGCCCTGCCACCCGTGTAACTTGACCGTACCGTCCGGGGCTAAACTAAACTTGTTTCCCTCATTACTGTAAAAATGTAAAATGTAAAAAGTGAATCGATGACTGCAGAGGAAACGTACGATATAAATAATGACAATCGATAGTCAGGCTGGCATGCGAATGTCACTAAAGTCACTAGATGACGGGCATGGATTTTGGAAGTGCTGATGTTGCGTTGTGAGCGATTGTTTCGAGGGCTGAGCCCCGACGAGGGACAAACCACTCGCGCTCGCTCCAGTGATAATAATTTTATTGTACTTAAATGTCTCGGGCGCCATTAAAGGGGAGAAAGTGCCCTTACACGGACTCTACAAGCTGGCCGGGAAAATCGCGAATTCGAGAGCATCAGCTTTTGCGCGCTCTCGCTAAATTTCCGGTGGCGCTCATCCAATACCAATCTCGAAACATTTTAATTACTAAGCGCTCTATATAATTCGATAAGTGAGCAGGTTACGCGAGTAGCGTGTAGCAGAAAACTCTGTATTTTGTATGATTTGGCTGTAGAGTGTTGGGCTAAAAAAAATATGATTAAATTTGTTTCGACGTAACATCATTGGCTGACGCGATGAAATTAATTAGATTTAACATTTAATCGATCCCGTGTGCCTATCTATTATGGGAATATGTTCGATTGGTGCTTGAAAGTAACTATAAAAATATTACCAAACAAATGCTTGACAATTTACGTTCAATTTATCAGTTCTGACAATAGGGATTACTGACTGCGATCCAGCCAACACCAAAGAAACGTAAATTCGTTGTGTTAAGGAGAAAAAAAAAAAAAAAAAAAAAAAATTTAATTGCCGTACGACATACGTGGCGATGATTCTTCACAATTTTCATAACAAAAACAAAATGTACAACAAGTTGTGAGAGAGAATGAACAGAGTAACGAAACAAATATATATATATATATATAATTATTGGATACATTCATAATTATTGGTTGACATTATATTAATTTCCATACTGTTTATATATATATATATATAACCTATTATTTTTTTCCCCTCCAACATATCAAAATCATAATTGATATAAAAAGATATAGTCAAAGGAACAATTAAATTTTTAATTTTTTTCGTCCACTTTGAATTTAATGATTAGATCGATAGAGCAGCTGATTTTGCTGAAGCACCTCGTGACTTCGATAATAATTGCCGCTTAAAAAACAAATTCGTCATTGCTTTATTAACAAATAACGATTCTATTCGATTCGAGTAAAAAAAATTCATCAATTTGTTGCGTAAGCTAAAAGCATAGGTTTAAATACACTGACTGATAAGCACTTTTTTCTCCATTAGCAAAGTCGATGTCTTGAAAAGAACGTTTAAATCCTCCCGCGCATTATTCGACGGTTGGCGACATTGTAACGTGCTCCACCATTTTCTTATAGCTGCTTAAAAGCTCTGTGCTAGCGTTAGTATGAGTGAGTTACGTTTAGGGGCAGGGGGTAAGGGGCTTATTGCACACGCATGCACAAATACCCACAGAGAGAGAGAGAGAGAGAGAGAGAGAGAGAGAGAGAGAGAGAGAGCAGACGCACACAACGTAACCTAACGTCTCTCGATGGAGCACTATTTCTATTCTCGCTCAATGCGGTTGCGTAGCTCCGCCGCTCTTGCTTGGCTCCTATCGTACAACACGAACATATGTTGTGCGCGAGTGTGCGCGCGCGCAAGACAGAAATTATTGGCGTGAAGAGAGAAAGAGCGGGAGAGCGCAGCGCTTTCCCAGTTTTCAGAAGACGGGCCATCGACGTTCGAGCCCGAGTCGCGATCGACAATGAGCCTCGAAAGCTCGCACAGGCCTACCTTACGCGCCTGAAAAAAACGTACTCGTCGCACGAGCGCATCCACGTCCTGGATGATGCTCGAGGCAAGAAACTAGGAAAGAAAAAGGAATCGTGCATAATGTCGAAGCAGTGACCATCGACCATTAATAACATGTCAGTAGTTTCGTGATGTGCCTGTAGCTCGCGCGTATTTCACTGTGTACGTGTTGACGCTCCTACGCGCATTATATATGCATGGATATACATATGCATTTGCAAATACGGGCACACATAAGTATAGGTATACATAAAGACAATGCGTGTGTGGATGCATGTGCGTTTGGGAGTCCGTACGCGCATGTGTATGTTTCGCCGCGATCGCACGCGCGTCCTCCAGCTACGAGATTCATCGACAACAAATGCGTCTGTTCGTAACGAGAAGAATGCGTAACGAGACTCGGAGAACGGTAAGTTGGATCGTTCGTAAGAGCTGAATTGACGGTAATCGCTGCTTTATTTTATGCCTCTCTCGTCCTGGCGGCGATCTTTCCATTGCTTTCGACTGCCGCGCCACTTAACGTACCCTTGTTGTGCCTCTCTGTACCTCTCTTCGACTCCATTTAAAGGGTGAAATCGATGAGCGAGCGAGTAAAGAGCACGAGATAGGGAGCGTTGCTTTTGCAAAATTTATCATTTAACCCAATTCTCGGGTAAGTGGTGTATTCGGTTGACGAACGAACAGCCTTTATCTGACTGCCGCCTCATACACGCACACATGCACGCTTGCGGATATCCTAAAATTTTCATTCGCACAACCGTTTCGCTGACTATTGCTATTGCTGCCGCCACCGCCACCGACACCGCTGCTGCTGCTGCTGCTGCTACTGCTGCTACTGCTGCTACTGCTGCTACTGCTGCTGCTACTTGCAGGACGTTAATCGATATGTCAAAAGCCTAATTTTTTTTTATTTTTTTATTTTCTTTTTCATACTTTTTATCATTTTCTGACGGGGACATCTAGTCATTTATTTGGTGTTTGAAATAGAGGCTGACGAGCAGTCTGATACATTCATCCCCGGCATTAACCTTGACTGCTCCGATGGATTTTGTACGGTTCAATTCAAGATTTTTCGATTGCGTGTGTGTGATTGCGCATGAGGTCGCAAAATTTTTAATCACTTATCGTATATGGATCACTATGAAGCCTAATTATAAAACGGGGTAAGAATTTTGAGATATTTTGCTACTGTTAGCGAGTGATTTCGTAAGATTTTACTGTTGATATTGTATTGACAGTCGATTCGAATTCTTATTTGAAGTGACTATTGATTTTTACATATTGATTGTCATTGAAAATTATGTCGCGGGAGGAAAAGATTTCGTTTTTATGATGAATAAAAGTAAATAGATAGTATTATGAAAAAATTAGCAAGCTCTATGTGTCAAAAATATTTAAATATTTGGTATAGTATTGATCGAAGCATTTGTTATTACTTGAGAATTTCAAGCTTTATTAGGCAATGAAAGCATACGCCAGTTTATTAAGCAAAGTGTCCTGCGTTTCTTTTACATTTAAATTTTATGCGTTTATTCAGGATTTACAGTCACGATTAACCGATAACATTTTAAAGCAAAGGTAAAAGAAATAAAAATACATATTGCATTAGAGTATGAGCTTGAAAAAGTAATGCAGAAGGTATATACATTATTAATCAGTAATAAGAAAAGGCATGTAATTTTGTAGCTAATATATTAACATTTCTGAAAAAATACAATATTCTAATATTAATATATTAAAAAGACACCAAATACCAAATAAGTTCGATAAAATACACTTTTTAGTTATTGTTTAACAAAAACAAAAAAAAAAAAAGAATCAAAAACTACTTATGTACAAAGTTGATTATGCAACTAAGTTTAACCTCTCAATACTATCTTTCTGTATTCGTATTGCCACTCTTCTTTAACGAGCATAGATTTTTCACAGTGTTGTTTTTGTGCATTTTCAGTTACTTCGTGACAAGCTCAATTGGTGAACTTTCAGATCTTTCTAGCAGAAAATAGGACCTTAATACCTAATCATTTGACGGTGAGTAAGTTTTATTAATTTTAAGTAAAATTAAAAAGCTCGCAACTTGAAAATGTGTGTATAGGACCTAGCAATGATAAACTATGCTCGAAAAATAAAGTAATAAAATACCAAAATTGTATCATTGGTTTACTACAAAATCATTTGCTTTCAATCGATAAAGCAAAGATTTGTTCCTTTATACGTTTTTATAAAAATTTGTAATAAAATATAATATGTACACGGTGTTCTATTGATTTTATGTATATATAAATACTTTCAACAGTTTCAATAAACTTTGACAATTAAACCTAATGTAATCTAAAATCTCCTAAAATCTTAAATACCTAATGTGTTAGATGCTATTATTTGGATGAATTATTCATTTTAAGATATACGATGCTCCAAATTGACTTGTAACCATTTCTTTTAAAATTTTTGCTTTAAAATTGAACTTTATACACATCTTATATAAAATAATATGTAAATGTATAAAATTCTTATTTGAATTTATAAAACATTTTCTTTATATGTAAAACTTTGTATCAATTGATTGTAAAAACTTTTTAAATTTAATTTAAAGTATGTAAATTCAAGTATTAAAGAAAGTATCTCAACATTCAAATTCATCAATTAAATATAATCAAACGATTATATATATATATATATATATATATATATATATATATATAATCAATGAATGGATTATTGATATTTCTAATAGTTAATTGTAAAGAATAATTTGATTAGCTAATGAAAAATAAAAAAACTAATTTAATTTATTGTACAATAATTAATAACATTAGTGAAACAATTTTAATTCATGTTCGTTATTGTTTATAAACAAATACAAGATCCTGAAAGAACACATAAAATATGTATTTTCTTATGCACTAATAAACTTTACCCTCATGCTTAATTTACTAAAAAATAATTAACAACCCAGTTTAATGTGCCAAGATTAAAATTGTAATATTATTTATCACGATTTTTTTTATATGCAACATAACTTTTAATGACATAAACGTTTATAAACAACATAACCTATAATTTTTTTATTCTCGTAATTACTTTACTTTAAGCCTTTAACACGCATAGTAAATGAATAAATGAGTTTTATCAATAATAATAAAAAATCTAGTCTTATAAATTAAATTTTTTTATTTATTATGAATATAATTCGTAGTAATTAATGCTGCTATAAATACACAACTATCACTCATATTTATACTGAAATTAACGGTTAAAAGCCTGTAACCGTATTAATGTGAGACTAATTTAAAATTTATCAGTTACAAAATTCCAATTATATTGGTTTCGAAATAAAATAATTTGTGAATCTATATCTATTTTCATTAAAAAGTATCGAACATAATTTTACAGTATATAAAAGAAATTAATATCTAACGAGGGTAACAAATAATTTATTTATTTAAAAAAATATATATATATTCTACGGTTATTTGAAATTAACTGTTTTTTCATTAGCTTTTTACTTTTTTTGTCCGATGTTTTTTGCTTTTTTAATTATAACCAATATCTATCAACAAAAATATAGAAAAGCCATTTCACTCGTACAATAATGATAAAGTATTTTCTATATAATCGTTTTGAATGGAGGTTAATGATCGTTAATTATATTATCGTATGTTAAGTTGAATCGATTTTATAAATAATTAGTTTAAACTATTATTGTAAAATCTATTTTAATAACGATCGTCGATAAAAGTAATACAAACTCTCATAATATCGGTTAACGTGCTAATTATCTCTGTCTGTCTGTCTGTCTGTCTGTCTATCTATCTGGGTGGCTGGCTCTCTGTGTGTGTGTGTGTGTGTGTGTGTGTGTGTGTGTGTGTAAAAGACTAAATTAATTGATTATAAAATAAGTGAATTATCGTGGTATTAAAAGTTCAAACTATCGCTTAATATATTTCATAAATCGTGCAAACATAAAATGTGCATATTTTGCATATTGCATATATTTTATATGTGCATCATATAGAACAATTCATGTAAACAGAAAATCGAATCGTTCTTCATAGCAACTTTGATATAATCTCATTACGCGAGTATAAAGTAGCGTTATTTAATGAAGTGAATACATTAGGGAAATGGAAAATATTGACAAATATTGAAAGAAAATCTCTCTCTCTCTCTCTCTCTCTCTCTCTCTCTCTCTCTCTATTATCATTGCTGTTAAGATTGGAGTTAGCCCCGTATTCGACAGATTTAAGTAGTTTAGGTTCCAGTATTAAAATTTTGAAAAGATCGAACTAAAACCATGCAAAGACGAAAAGTATAGTACCTGCTTGAGATGCCTTAGGCTTTGTACTTTTAAGGCGCAATGAAAATCCCGTTATTATAATGCACGGTTGGAGATTTAGGGAACAGCAGATCCCTCCTCAATAAGCAAAGTCTCCCCTTACTAATGAGCCCTAACACTTGCCCGTCAGGAACTAGAGACAGAAGCCATCCACGTGGACACGCCCTCGAGCGAGCGATTTTCGCTCCTCCAAAAACACGTGAAACGATCGAGAGATCTACGAGTTTAGCCCGAGAGGAATAGAGGACGGGACGGGCGTCGGTTCGCCGGCAGTCAACGGACGGAAATCGACACAATCGCACGCCTCCTCGGGTTGTCCTCTACGTGCTCGTGTACGCGAACTCGTGTGCCTCTGACCGATCGAGTCAAAATATTCGGACCTGCGCCTTCAACATGCGACAAAACGCGTATCACTTCGTTGCCGACAGCAATACCACGGTGATCTCATCGTTCGTTCTTAGTGCTTTGAACACAATGGTTTTATAGCGCTTAAACACTTGCCCCGCTTTTCGCTAAATTGAATCTTTAAATATTGCCGTTGGCTTTGTGCTTTAGTGTTTACGCTCAGCCCAATGCTCGTTCTGTTGTTTTCCTTTTCTCTTAAACGCGAGCCCAGTGAGCTTGATTAATGATTTATGTAAGTTGGCAGATTATATCATCACTTATTATAATTTTTAGTTGAAATGATCAACCTATGATTGACACTTGACCCTAGCAAAATATTACTCTATGAGCTTGTAAATGATTGGCAAAACTTCGGCAAAAATATAAGAAATATAAGTTTATTGGCTTGAGTTTGCCATTATTGTAAAAAATCGTGAAATACTTTAAAAGTACCAACCGTTGTTAAATGTTTGAAAATAATTCATATCAATGCCGAATTTTCATATATTGTTTTACGAATTAATTACTTATTTAAAATTACGTACCTTTATTCTTTTACTGTCATGTATTTCGAGTTTTAACGATTTTCTTTCCGTGTTTCTGAATTTGTCATTGGCGTAATATAGAAGAAAGACTGCGTTTATACACTTAATAATAGATACAACGTAAATACCAAAATAAAATATTGTTTTAATACTCATTTAAATTAATAAAATTTTATAAAAATTAGATATAACACATTTAAACAATTTTCTGGACTTCAATTTCTATTGTATTTAATAATATCCAAATATAACCTAAAAGGCTAACTAATACTACTCACTTAATTATATATGTGTGATTATTTTTGTCGGACATTGTGGAAAATAGTAACGAAAAATAAAAATGTACTATCAACGATAAATATAACTTTTTACATCGTGTAAAGTGTAATTTAAAATTTAAACTTATTAGTTATCAGTGTCGGTGAAATATAAAAACTTTGTAAATTAATCTTAGATTATTAATTATGTCGATCCGAAATAGGGGAAATTATCAACATAGATATAAAATTTAAGATACAACGATTTAAAAATATTTTTATTTTTTTTTTTTTTTTAATGATTTCTAAATAAATGTTCAAATCTTACCGGTTTATTAGATACGACATTAAAAAATATTTCTGCCCATTTACATCCATGAAGTTTTTGTTTTTATTATCGTTGATAAAAATAAAAGTCAATAGTGTATGAAATCGAACGTTCAATCTTATTGTGCACTAAGAACAATAATTTTTTTTTTTTTTTTTTTTTTTTTTTAATTTTTTTTTGGGGGATTAGTTAGAGTGAGAAGTGAATATATTAAGGTATAAATTATGTTATTGTTGCTTTACGAATAAACAAAATTCTTGAGAAAAATGTTCAAATTCCGAATCGTAAATGAGCTATTAGAAATATCGATGTACATTGTCTTATATTTCATCGACTATATTAATTTTCTCATTTAGAGCAAACTATTTAATTTTCATAATAACTTTACAAACCCTCATAATATCCGATAAAATAATGTCAAACCATAGAAATTATTTATAAAATGTATCATGAAATTATGCCCCTACGGTTATTATTAACATATGTGCGTGAAATTAAATTAATATTACTAATTGAAAGCGTACCGTTATTACACAACAAAAAATCCGCTATCGGCCACTTGCAGTTAAATTGAACGTGCCACTTATGAAAAAGAATCGAGTTGCTTAAAGGCTCAACTACACGAGTATATCGGGCAATGTAAATCTACATACACCAATAGCGTTATATAACTCCCGTAGTGCACATATACTCTCGAGACTTAATTACCCAACGCAGCGTTTATAAGATGTGCGCGAACGCGGCTTTTCTTATTATGTGGCAGCTCTTTTACAAAGATAAAAGGAGAAAGAGAAATGTTAACGAAAAGTGATACTGAGGTGGCAAAATAAAATAACTTCGGTTTAATCGACAATGTTGGGCATTGTACTGATAATCAAGTATTTATTTCGACAAAATTGCTTGATTATCCAAATTATGAAAAATAATGCTATTACTAAATGCAGCTTTCAAAATGATATATAATTATCGAGAAAGATTGATAAAATTTAATGCAGAAAATTATTCATTACGGAAGTTTTAATGTAAATTCTCTCACCCAACATATACGACATTCTTCTTAATACATTTTCTGTACTAAATAAATTATAGAATAAAGTTTTTGCTTAAGCTTAACGTAATTTGCAATACGACTAGATAACATTATTATACTACTAATACTAGTTATTATTATACAATATAGCCGTATAATTCGTGTTTTCTTTTTCTTTAAATTTTTGAAAAATCATTGTATAGACGAGCTCTTATATTTAGTTTTCGGAACCTGTTTGCGGACAGTTAAAGATACTTATTTAGTCAACTTGTAGGGACAAGAGGTGGCGCGTAGGTAAGTAGGTAGCTAGGTAGAGGAATGTTTATATATATGTGTGCGTGCGTGTGCGCGCGCGCGCGTGTGTGTGTATTTATAAGCCACCATTTCGTGGTCATTCTGAGTAAACCCTTAATCGTGGCAACGGCATTATTTCTCGTTTTGGTGTCAGACAAAATTTATTACGTGCAATGGGCACTAATATATTCTGCAGTCGTGATGATTTAGATTGTAAATTCGATTACTTCAAATGTCGAATTAACAGAAAAATATTAACTTTTCAATAATTAATTTATTTTTTCATCATTGAAAAACATCCTTTTCAAATATTAATTTCGTTCATTGGAAAATTCATTAAAAAATTAAATAAATAAGTATAATTATTTGCGTATGCCTACTATTCATGTGTGTATGTGTCAAGATGTATTAGTTTCATATTCAACTATTATGTATTTATTTATTTTTATTAGAGTAATTTTTAATAATTACTTATATTAATTTGTTTCTTTTTAAAGTAAAAATTATCGCGCTTAAATATTGTTAACTAAGTTACTAAGTTATTCAGCCAATTATTATTTCTATATTTAATGCAAAAATATGATATTCATGTTATATATAGTTAAAATATTTATTTATAGAAGCTTACGAAACGAGTATTTTTCCATAAAGAATCGATTGTTAAATTTAAATATTGAATGATAAAAAAAAAGAATTCATATCTACAAATCTATTTTATGCGTATGTAATTTTATTATAAGGAAGGTCATCATTTTTAACAAATTTATCGATAACATTAAATATAAACGCGAAGGAAGGTAGTGGTAAAACAATATCAATATGATTATTGCATTATATAATACGACACCTTAACATTATTAGCTTATGGGCAAAAAAATGATTTGACACAATTTATGATATATCTGCGGCAAATTGTTACAACGCTCTGAAAAAAAAAAAAGAAAAAAGTGCAAGAAAAGTGCAATATTTAAATATTTGCGCGTTGTGGCATTTTTCCATGAAAAGTGATTTCTATCGTTTTTAAAAGTGAAATGATTCAAGCCAAATTACTATTGTAATACATTTGCCTATCTATGAAAAATGACTCGGCGTGCGAGACGAAATGAACAATGATTGCGAACGATTTTATATCGAAACCTTATGTATCCGAATGCAGTTGGTCACGCATAATAGATTACATCCCTTTATTATATTAAATTCAAATAATATGCTTCCTCGAACCTTCCACTCTAATGGTACTGTTAATGTCTGTAGAAAAGTGAGGCGATCTCCCTCGTCGCCACAGCTGCGTCCAAACTGGCCGCCGTGGAGGATGTGGGTCCGAAGCGACCCGAAACCTCACCGACCGCCTCCGTGAAGGTTTCGCCAAAGACGAGGGCGACTCTACAGGCGCTGAAACTCTCCAAATCGAGATTGAATACTGTCACCAAAACATTTCGCGACGTTGAGACTATAACGGGTAAATATCCGCCACTTATCGAACGTGTATGTTTTATGGGACGCATGATATAAAGCGCCGATTTATTCAAATCGAATTCAATGTGTGTCAATATTACGTCAATATTACGTCAATATTGTTATGATATTGTAAACCTAATCGGCTTGGAAATTAAAAAAGTTTTGACCACGCAGGTACGATATTTCAAATCGAAGCTTTACGAATTAATTACATAAGAATACAGCGAAGATTTTTGTGATAACCTACGATAAAGTGATTTTTTTTTTGTTTTTTTTTTAATTATTATGCCTCTAGAACAATGTAATTATCTAAATTGATAATGCTTATATAACAGATTGGAACATTTATTAATAAACCATGTGATAGAAACGATAGAAATGTTCTTTCACTATTTACATTAGGACGATGTTATTTAAAACTAATACCAAGATAAAAAAAACTCTCAAATTAGATGTTTCGCTGATGTAAATTATCAATTAATTTTCATTAATCGATACTTTTGGTTGTCAAATACATATTCACAATAGATAGTTTATGTGTATCTTGCGAATTATGTAAATGCCATGAACTTTTCAATTTGACCTGAAAATGAAGTTTCGGCTCTTACTAACACATCTCAGCATTATTGATCTTCATGGCAAAAAGACAAAATATCTATTCTAGTGCTTGTGCTAAATTAATATCATTCGACAAATCAGTTTATTTTTGGTTGATAAGTTTGATTAAGCAAATAGTTCAATGTTTCCAAATATTTTTCTCATACTTAAGAAAATGATAAATTTTTACATTATTTTTTATTTTGTTATAGAATAAAAAAAAAATTTTATAATAAGCCACTTACATATATACATATATATATATATATATATATATATATATATACACGTAAGTATATATTGATTTTTTATAAAACAATCATTATATATTGGATTCCATTATAATGATATTTTTCTCTTAATTGAATAAGTTTATGAATTTTTTTTTTTTTTTTTTTTTTATAATAATAATATTATTGTTATTATTATTAACACATATATAGCAGAATTATTTTTAATTTTTCGAAAACTTATAGCAAAAGATTTCAATCCAACCATAGTCACTAATTTTTTATGTAAATGTATATCAACGAATTAAATAGACTGTGCCAATCGTACTTCTTATCTTCCCAAAAGAAAAATATCTTATCTCACTTAACGTATTACGTATAAACGTGCAAAATATTGTGTTCAAATACTCGCGTCCATTCATAGCTGCCATACATTAAAACATTGATTACTGTGTGAAAAAATACTTACCGAAAAATCGTCCGAAGCAATGAAATTTATTAAAAATCAATTAGAGAGTAAAAAGGATATAATAAAGTAGCAGGCAGACAGAAAGAGATCTTCCGAGACCATTGGATTCGCCGTCCGAGGAGGTACTGACTCTATACAGGCAAAGCGTCAGCAATTTTATACAAGTATACATCCCGTACCTAAAAAGACATATAATAACGTGGAACCCCATGGTGTATTCCCATTGGTCGACAAACAAGTGAGCGTGGAGAAAAGGCCAAACGATGATTACTTCCAGCTGCAGGCAACACATAATATTCTATGCACTGCTATCATCATCATCATCATCATCATCATCATCATCATCATCATCATCAGCAGCAGCAGCAGCAGCAGCAGCATCATTTTTATATAATTACCATCGCCATCATCATTAGCATTATCATTATCATTATCATTATTATATATCTGAGTATACCTATAAATATAGCAAAATCGTTTCTTCTAATTTTTTTATTCTTTCTTCATGCTCATCATTATCGTTACACATTAGTTAGGACCATTACGCATTATTCTTTTCGTCTGTTTAGATTTATCACTTACCTTATAGTCCGCAAATATTACATGTATAGCGAACATACGGATTATTAAAAGATTCTTTCAATATCATTGAACATCTTTTAAATATTAATGTTATTCTACACGATGCAATCTGATTTATTATAAAAAAATATTTCTCGTTAACAAATTATTACATTATATCTGCACAAGCAAACGCATATTTATTTATTTATTTATTTAGCGCGAATGTGACAAATTTTTTATCGTATAAATTATTGAAATTATAATAATATAATTATTACATTAAAGAATTATTACATCTATAATAAGAAAATTAATGTAAGTACCCATTGATTTGTGCAAGAAGATATGCTAAATATGCAACTTCATTACTATATTTCATACATATTTTCTATTCTATTCTTCAATTTAATAGAGATAGATCAAATTTGATTTTCGACGCACTCACAAATCATTAGTTATATTATTATGAGTAACTTATACTATGAGTAACTTACTAAGAGTACGTTTCTCGTTAGTAGCCATTAAAAGCCGCTGCGTCTTGAGAGGAACAACGTCTGACCATAAGACGTCAGAATTACCGATTCATAAAACTCAACTGAGAAAAATGTAATGAAAACTCTACACTGAATTTTAAAGTTTATGAATATTTTTGCAAATAATAAAAAGAACCAGCATAAATTATTAATATCGAGTTTTGTTAAAACTTAAAAATGTATTAATCTAGTTCATACCAAGTATTTATAATTATTAGAGGTGTGCGGGCATATTGACTGTTCGTATATACGCTTCCATGTGTATATCAGCCACATGCATATATCAATGATAAGCAGTATTGCTTATCATAATATGAACGTCAGTAAAATTGCAATATCGCTAAAAAAAAAATGTCAATTTAAATTAAGTGCTATTTTAAACAAAACAGAAAAATTATTTATCTTTTATTGAAAAATAATAAAATATTATAGAATTATCAATGGATGTTAAATAAGCCAATAATAATGTTAATAATAATAATAATAATAATACTGGTATATTATTATTTACAATGACATTTTAAAATAATAATTCTTTTACTGAGAAACGCTTGATATTTTTCATTATATTCATATGTACATATGTAATTCCATTCTTCTGTGATTTAATAGTTAAAAATATTAGATTATTCGATACTTGTCTTTTCAAATGCAATATAAATATATTCGATATTGAATATTGTCTATTAGATATAACATTATTACTTGTTTAGTAAAAACAAGTCTTGTCATAGTATGAATTAATATTAAATTTGTGTGAATATCGCTGCAATGATAGTAAACATATTGGCTACTCGAGGTTAAAATGAAAGAAATTTGTTTTTAAATAATTTAAAACTTTACTTAATTTAAGTAGGTTTTCACGCTACTTCTTACGTGAATTGTTCCGAAATTAACTTTGTCTCTATTTATTGTCACGCCATTGGCGTAGTTCTTTCACATTTATCGTTCACATACTCTTGTTCCGATTATGAAAATGCTTAATTATTATTGTAATTAAAAGCATTCGTGAACTTCATTAAAAACTGAGAATTAGATCATGTTTTAAGGTAGTAACTTTTGCACTCGCGTTAGAAATTATGTACGTTTTACAAACACACAACTGTTTCATAATATCGAATCATCATAATTATTGTAAAAAAAAATATGAATGAGAATTTTCAATTTCTTGTGATGACAAAACGTATCGCATCCGTGATATTTATTATCGTTATTTGAGCTTCATTTAGCATCCGTACATTTAATTATTCTATATAATAGATTAATAACTTTTTCCAGTTAAATTATATTATTGAATAAAGTATTCACAGTCACTCAGCTTACATCAACTTAATTATTTAAGCACTTAAGCATAAGCATAACATATCAATAATACTATTTCAAAAAGTTTCGACTCTATCTGTCAAATTGTATTGTTACGATAGTCTAATACTGATATATAACAATTGATTATTAAACGAACTATTGAATTATCTATCGGTGAAGTTTATGAATCAGTTTTAAAGTGCTACGACTTTATAAACATATTTAGAAATAATACCAAGTCTTTAAAGAAAATTTCAAAAACTTCGTTGTAAGGTTTCGTCCACCTGTCACGGTAACTCCTGATTAACGAAAGCTTTAAGCTCGATACTGTATTTCAACCCTTTAAAACAAACATCCTCGTCGAATTAAAAATATTCATAATGCCCGAGTTCGACAAGCCAGTGAGAATTCATAAAACGATATCATATTCATTTTTAAAATACATTGGTCGTCGTCTCGATCTGTCGTCTTCGATATAAGGCCTCGGGCTAACATGACCAATGGGACATGGCGCCTCCTGTCTGTCAACTAATTAACATGCACGAACGCGATCATATTCTTCTTGGAATAACATAAAGGGACTCCTTCGCTAGCTTAGCAAAATTGGCCTCGCACCAACCAGTCGTAGTTATATAGCGTACTCTCTCGCTACAGTGCCCGTCTATTTTGGCGAGCGGAACGGATCCCCGGCTGGTCCTCTTGGTAGTCGCGCACCAGTAATCGTCGCGCCGAGAACTCGAATTACCGCATAAGCAAAAGCCGGTCATCGTGGGATAAGGGAAAGAAAGGGTCTCGGGAATATTGTATAACTTTGGTATTGGTGGAGCGTCAAAGTATCGGGGTGAAGAGAGTCCATGCGTTTATTTCTTGAAACCGTTTGAAATTGTTTTGTGGTGTCGATTGTCGAGCGATGAAGAATTAGGTTATTAGAGCCTGGAAATAAATTTCTTTGAATACTTATAGAAGCGTCAAGCTAGGAGATACATTTTTGACGGAGACCCTGCTCGGAAATGGGTTAATTTGATGTTTTCCTGACAGAATACCATCTGCTTCACGACCATTCATTTTCTAGTTGAAAGTTGAAAAATAAAATCAGATTTTGGTGCTCGATGTATTCGGTGCGATAGGATCTGATGATTTGTGACGTAATAAAATTAATCGATCTTAAGCTTTATTTGATGGGACGATTTAATAAATTTAAAAGGGGTGATTACGTTTTATTCGATATATCGTATTAACCTATAAATCAAATCATTTGTAATAATTAAAATACTTACCTAATAACACTAATTAGCTTTGAAGACACAACGCTGTTTAATTCATGGGATATAAATAAAAGGAATAGGTTAAAGAAACGATTATAAGTATTTATAATACCGTTGCATTATTATTATTATTAGATGCAAAAATAACAGCAATGTCGAATACGATCGTTTAAAAGAATAACCAAAATTACAAAAGTTTTATCTTTTCTCGGGAGTCTTATCAATTTGTACTATCTTTCGGCTGCTCTTGTATTAATCTTCTACACAGTATGAAATATGTATATATTTATATGAAGTCTCAAATGCTTCTTTAAATATGCATACTCCCAGCCGTGCATTCGAGCTAATGATTTATTTATTCTTCTTTAACCGTGTTTTTTGTTCCATAGAGTAATGAGGCACAATATTTCGAGAATTCGTAGTACCATTTATCTCGAGATATTTCAGTGCAAATATCTGAGCAACAACACGGGCCGACAGTTCAAATGCCTGGCCAATTTTCGCAATGAAAGGCTGAACTTGACCTGCGTTTACGGCCCTTCGGCCCTTTCGTTTACCATGCATCACTCTCATATTCCTGGAATGTGCATTACATTTTTCTTATTAGCTGCTTATTAATTTTTAACTGTTTTCACAACATCCATGTATTTCGGATTTTAAGCAATAAATTCCATGTATACAAAATTTATAAAAAAAATTTAAGGCGTTTTAGTATATTAAAATATAAATGTATTATATTAAAATATATGAAAGGAGAATATAAATTAGAATTTTTAGAAATTTTCTATTAAATTAAAATATTAATATCGACTACAATGTAAAAATTCTTAAAAAACAAAAAAAAAAAAAAAAAAATACTTGTATTCAAATTAACTAAATTTAATATTTTTGTTTTTTTCTGTGAACAATATATTTTGTAAATCGAACTATAAAATATAGAAGTAAATAAGCTTAAATGACAAAAATTATGCTGATAAAATATTATGAATTTATTATATGGAAGTAGTATTATTATTCTAAATTGGGCAACTGCATCAATACATATTTATGAAAAATGTAATTATTAAAGCAATAACTTTTTGTTTCAATCAATAACATATCAAATCAAATAACAACAATTTTACATAAAAATTCCTCTTAATAATTATGCTTAAACATATATTATATTTTTATATAAATACAAAAATTTGTTTTTTGTATCATAGATACGTTCGAATTACGTTAGAAATACGTTCTTCTTCTTTATTTTTATTTATCAAAACTATTGCAATTAATGATTCAGCGATATTAATAAATTTTTATAGTTGCCGAATTTAGAATAATGCTACTTTCATTTAATAACGTGATAATATTTTATTAATATAATTTTTAAACAGTGATAAAATAGAATACCAAAATATTTTTTATATTACATGTTTATATATTGTAAACATACTTCTTACTTTAAAATTAAATATTCTTCCAGAAATTATATTTTCAACTCAGAACTTAAGCTTCGTCTTTAAAATAATATAAAATGTAAAATAATATATATATATATATATATATATATATATAAAATGAACGTAAAATGAATAAAAATTAAAATCCATTAGATAAAGTTATAAAAGTTAAATATTAATTCATTCTTGTCTAGTTGATATTAATATGGAATAAAATCTTTTATATAAATTAATTTTTAATTTGAAAATTTATTCACTTATTATTTATTTATAATGATACTTTTATAATATTGTTATGATATGCAAAGCTTAGTTGAAAACTGTAAAATGAAAAATAATATTTTCAACTCCAAAATGTATAGTTATCATATTTTGCCATAGTATTTTACATTTAAATATAAAATTTAATACGAATATTTTTAAAATATATTCTATGTAGATAATTATTTTCGTAATCTAAATAAGTTAAATTGTCACATTCAAAGATATTTTAATAGCGAGTTGTACTGAAAAAAAATCTACTTTGTCCTATACTAATTTGTATATCTTCCGCTTACTTTTCTTTAAGCCTTTATTAAGTAGACAATCATTGTTTGACTTAAAATACCGATACTACATAACAATATCATTTTAGAAATTAATGGTCGATCCTCAATATGAATTAGGTATTGCAATTACAAACTAATTGCCGATATTTTCCGTTCCGCCAATTTAGTCAGGGCGATGATCGTCGCCGTGGTTACAATGCGGAACGCGCAAATTCCGAGCGATTGAGTCGACTCGGTGGAAGCACGCGAAGGAAATCTTCCGGGAGGAAGAAGAGAAAAGTATATACGGGATTATGTTCTTGGGTGAAATTACGAAAGTGAATAGGCCCAAGGGTCCGGCCAAACTCAAGGACATCCACAAGAGGCGCGAAGCTATACTTGGAAAATGGCGAGATGGTAGGGAAATAAATGCGCGAGAAAAGCTTGTGCTATGTAGTGGTGAACTATAAATCTTGTTAGCGAAAGTACCCTTGTATTTTAATTTAATACTAATTGATACATTCAACGAATGTGACGAATACTTTATTTAACAATAAATGTCTCTGACGTATCCTTAACATATAATGAAGTATATCTTCGTTATTTCTACTTTATTATGGAATAAATATAAATATTTATTACGATTAAAATAAAATATATTCAAGCTAATATCGGCATTTACATTATTATTATTATTATTATTATTATTATTATTATTATTATTATTATTATTATTATTATTATTATAAATTGATAAATAAAATTATTCAGAAAATGGAGTGTTTTCTGAACAAATACAAATTTTGTTATATTCAATTCAAAAAGTGACTTAAATTTTCCAATTAATAGGATAATTTGTTAAAATTCTTGTGAAAGTAGGAGATGTTCGATGCAACCTTACGTTGTATTAGATTCATTTAAGTTAGGATGAACCAGCAAACAAGAATATCCTATCTATTTTTGGTTATCCAATGTCATCGCTCTAGCCGACAAACATCCTAAATACAAAGTGCACTAGCCAATTTGTGACTCAAACACAAAGGATTAATTCAAATTCGAAACTTTAGAAAGTTCGATGTTAAACAAATTCAAAAATTATATACACGTAAAAATATCATAACTTTTCAACACAGACATCGCTTGGGAATGAATAACAAATTTGAAAAAGAAAATATGAAAAACGTAATATTCCACGTGTAGAGACAGAAATATGAAACTCAATATTATTATCCATTGGGTATTAAATAAAATAGTTCATTCGTATGTATTATAAATGAATGACGAAAATTCAATGTTGAAAATTTTATGATTTTCATATTTCTAAACTTGAGCAGAATTGTAAAGAGTAATTAATTGAATACTCGGTATTGAATTTGATACATATCGGTAAATTATATTATTGCAAATAAATAATATACAAAATAAACTTTATGAATTATAAGCTTTTAAAATTATGAGTATTTTGAACTTTTATGTATGTAAATAATAAAATAGACCCTTGTACTCACAAAATGATTTACAATACGCATTTGTTAGTATTTTAGTATTTGTTTCGTTACGATAAAATTTATTACTATTTATTTTATTATCTTTATAAATACTCAACATCGTTTATGAATAATTATTTATCTGTATGTAATAAGGATTTTTATACGACGATTTTACTGTAAAATTTAAAATTTAATATAATGGAAATACTCTTATATGTTATATTGAATTCATAGATATACAATAATTATATTGCAAATGATTTTATGATTTTATTAAATACATTTTTTAATAATTTTTTGTTTTCGTGATTCATATTTAATTTATAAGTATTTAAAAATAAAAAATAAAAAACAATATAATACAGAGCTTTGTATGCTCTATTTAAGTAAAATTCATTTCAATAATAATTGTTTCATAGTTGAATTTTGTATACTATTCGGTAATAACGAAACCTGTTATAATTATAAAATTATGCTTATTTAATATTAAAATAAAATTCCTATTAGTCGGTAAAATAGTAATATATTTATGTACCGAAAGCCAAGTGATGGTAATAGGAAGGATTGTGCTTATTGGTTACTGTTACTAAAGTGAAAGAACTTTTGCTCTATTTTAGAGGTGTGCGGTAGAGAGCAGCTGCCAGAAGTTGAAATCATCAGCCTTATTAAAGAGCAAATACCCAGGTACCGTCTACGAGCCGACACCCTCACTCAATTCCAAGGTAAGTGTTTGTGCAAAACTAATAATTCCAAGGTTTTGAGAATGTAAAAAATTAGATGAAATACATTGCCATGTGCACATGCATCAGATTTAAACGCCCCAATAATTATGTTATTTTTGTGAGCTTTAATATATATATATATATAATAGACATAATATTGAAGAATTAAAAATGTTTATTGTGATATATATATATATATATGAATTCGTATTAATTTCGCATTATTTAATAATGTTTATAAAAGATATTATAAATGAAGTCTTTTTGTTTAATAGAATCAATAATTGTCATCTTATCAATGAAAAATATCAATAAATTAGATAACAAATTCTATAACTTCTATGATAAATAAACTGATAATAATGCACACATCAATTATTTTAATAGATTTAAATCTCTCATCAAAAAAAAAAAAAAAAAAAAAAAAAAAAAACTTGTAATTTAATGAATTTTATTTTGAAATTTATGTATTTATCAACGAATATATTTATTAATGTTATTTATTCCTATAATCACTACGATTTAATACCATTTGTCTTTGATAATTCATTAATATTCATTTCTCTCTATATACAAAAATTTTACTGGCAAATAGTATGATTTGCATTTCGGTGTTTATAAAAATTATTGTTCTGTTCATTTTTTGAATACAATATATATTGAAAGTAATAAGTATTAATGTAAGATGGAAATTATGTATAACATAGCTTCTTTAATTACAAATAACATTCTATTCCATATTAATTAAAAATATAATATTTTTAGGATACGAAAACACGGATTGGTTTATACCAACAACAAACATTGTACAATCAGAAGAAAATTTGCAACTCTCACCGGATCAAATTCGGGAAACTCTTAACTATTTTAGTAAGTTCAAATTATATTTTTTTCTATTATAATCTAAGCTTATAAAAATTAAAATATATAATTGTCTTTCATGTTACTTCAAGTATATGTAGATTATATTTTATTTGATAAATTAAAATCTGATTATCTCTAATACAATTTAGAATCTCTCTATAAGTCATCTAGCAATAATTGAAATAACTGTATGTAGAATTGGAAAAAATATATAAGAATATCGGTTGAAAAAGAATTATTATAATCTTGAAAGACTTATTAGAGAAATGATATTGATAGTGAAATATTGTATAGCGCAATCAAAATGAATTTTTATTGAAAAATTAATTTGATGGGAAGAAAAGTTCATTTTGACGATGTAGTAATGTATCTTTGTAATATTATCAATGGTCTGATATCTCATTACGAACATTAACGTTATTTAAATACATAATGATATAAATGTCCTATAAGCTTTTACAGTGTAAGACAACTCGTAGTAAAAATAAGCAATAATATGAAAACACATTTTTCCATCGATGCATTAAGAAAAGGGTTTAGAAACCACCAATGTGCCGAAATTGACATTAAGAAGCCTCTTACGTTATCTGAAGGGAACAAGAAGAAACACGATATATGATTATCGTACAAGTTTCTTGAATGTTGAAGCACACGTACTTGGTGACCGTTGACTTTTCTCAAAAGAGAATGTATAAAGTTCTTCATAAAATATTCAATCTCCTATATTTTCTAATTGCGAGATGAAATGTTATACAAATATTAAATATATATGCAGTATTTTCATTAGAAATATCTATTCATGATTTTCGAATCGGATATCGTTGACAGATATTGTTTTGTACATTTTGTATTGCGAAATCATATTATCTCTATACGTATAATAATTGATAATGAAGTATTAGTAAAACTACTCTCATTAAGATAATGATTGAGAGTTTTATAGCTTGACTTTTAAAAAAGGAAACATTTGTTGCAAATTTTGAGTTATTTTAAATTTGTATATCATGATTTTAATTTGTCGTTACAATTAAAAATATTTCCTAATCATTTATTATGAATTATTTGAACATTTTTTCTTAATTAGCAATAAATTATTAGAGTTACTTAATAGGAAGCGTCATAAATATAATCCTAATTTATGCCGGAAAATTTTCGATTATGTCACCTGAATTCATTGTAGATTTAAAAAATTTTGTAATTTATAATGTTAAAAATTCACGAGAAGATAAAGTGTGTAAATTAGATGCAATTCATGAATTATAAACATTACAGTGGCTTTTGGTTTTCTCTTTATATCTCTTATATCGGTTGTATTTAATATAAAAGAATTAATTATTTAAATTATATATTTATATTATATTGTCAAATATTATATTTAAAAAATTTTTTGTTAAATTTCATATATAGAATAGAAATTTTTAATTGAAGAAAATAACACAGTTAAAAATATTACAATATTTTAATATAAAATTCTTATTGCGTTCCTTTCCACGGATTAATATATTATAAAACTTAACGAAAGTAAAAGTAACTTTACTCCCGCGATATCTTTCAGGATATTCAAAACAATAAATTTTTAATTGCAACAAACATTTCTATACTATAATAACTATATCACGCTTTATCTATTTAAAACTCATATTTTTGCGATTAAAACCAGTCTCACTTAATAAAAATGAGCGCATAAATAACTGTTTGAACCATAAATAGTCACGAATATACACATACTGCAAATTGTAATTCTATTGTTTAAATTGTTTGTTTAATCACCACATTATAAACAGCCATGAGAAATTCTCGTGATTAAACAAGTCTTTTACCGTTAATACTCCTAAAATGAATCCGTGCTATTACTATATTTACAAACTTACCGTTTTCTCCCCATTCTGCTTTTTCTAATACCTCTCTTTTGCTTTAGACGCGCATAAGTTAACAACTTTAACATAATAAAAGGATACGGTTCTTCATGAATATCAGTGTCTATCTTATAAAGTCATGTTGGTTTATTCCATTTTGTGGACGTATAGAATTGCGCATTGCTACGAAAATACATAACATTTTTAAAAGGAAAGTTGTAATAATCTATGCTTTATTTAAATAGAAAGCCAGAGTACCTAAAATTTACGATTAAAAAAACCAATATCAATTTATGTTATTGTTTATTGGACAGGAAAATATAAAAATCTTAATGTAGATAAATTTGACAAAATTTGTAAATTTAAGGGCTTTGTTGTTATTGGCTATATGTCGCTGATTTTACATTAATAACAGATTATTTCATCTTTATTACGATATTAAATAACGTTGTGGGCAAACCACTTAAATTAACTTTAACGACAATTTATTATTTATAGACAATAAATAAAAAAGAGAAAAACTTAAAATGACTAATATTTAGAAACTTAAAGACAATAAGGAAATTACTTGTAGTATATTGAATGCGCAAAAACTGGATTTAACATTAAAAGTTTACTTATAAAATATTACAAACGACAATATAAATTTAAAGTAGATATCTGTTTTCAAATAAAATATCTTGAATATTAAATTTACCAAGATATGAATAGCATTGTATTTATTTTTCTAATTTTTTCCCAATTCAATAGCTTTCACGTGTGTTTTTTTTTTTTTTTTTTAAATCACTGAGTAATTAATTAATATGGTGTACAGATCTTTATTAAAAAATCTATATTGTAAAATAAATACGTTGACATAGGATTAATATTAATTAATATCGTTAATTAATTACTTTTAACTGAATAAAAAAATCGGCTACAGCTTTTGTAATTGAGCATTAGCACTACTATAGGGAGCTTCAAGATAATTTTTTCTAGTCATACTTTAGTCTGTGAACCTTTCTTAATTGAAAATAAAACTTGTAACGATTATACAAATTTTATTAGATGCATATGATGATAAAAAAATTTCAATTATTGCAAGCTTGTTAAAAGAGTTAGTGGGTCACTATTACATTGCATATTTTATGATTTAAGAAAAGATTTAGCCAATAAGGAACAGTAAGATTGAATTAATTTTTAAACAGAAAAATCTTCGCAATTATATATTCTATCTTTTAATTTTATTTTAATGTAGATAATATAAAACAATGCATATGTTTATTATTTCTACTGTCTAAATACATAAACTTTAATGCTCAATTTACGATTGCTTTTTTTTATTATTTTTTTTTTTTTTTTTTTTTTTATTATTATTAATTCTTTTTATTATTTCGTTGTAAATACTCACTGATGAATTATCAATTCATACATTATTTATCGCTTATATAAAACCATTAAGCGCAATGCAGATTAAAGAATGTCAAACGACAATTAAGGAATTCACGGAATATTAATACAATGTAAAATGGTTTTTCGATTATCTCTGTGAAATCGTACATACGTTTTTATGGTTATCATTTTTTCAATTAGTAATATTACAAATTATATAATTTGAGTAAATATTTGTATAATATGCACCACAGTTGAATACACTATATATGAATACTATATATGTACGATTGTATCGGAAATAAGGAATTTTCAAGGGTGCGCAAAGTGGATAAAAGCAATGCATAAGAAAGAATAAGAACTGCTATCTGCGGCTTTAAGGCAGCGATATTAGACTTAAAATTATCAACTTCTTCAAACTTCAACCTTCCTAGTATACGTATTTTTATTTTACATTTCAACATATCACCCTCCTCTCTCTATCCGTTTATTCACTTTGTCGCCGATCAATTAGAAGTTGCAGTCAATGCCAGGCTACCGTTCTGTAAAAGTAATCTATTCTATAGCCATGGCACTGTCTCATTCCATCGTCCCCTTCGCACTCAAAGCATTAGACTCGCCAGTGCTAATAGGGAGAGCAACTACTCCGTGCCAATCTGTCACGAGCCGCATTCTCCGGGCATTGGAGTCGTGACTCAAATCCGACACTTTCTTGCTCTCCTCCCACCCCACCCCACCATCCCATCACCAAACGTCCCGGTCCTCATCCTCCCTTCTCTCTCGCTCTCTCTCTCTCTCTCTCTCTCTCTTTCTCTTTCTCTCTCTTTCTCTTTCTCAGCCTCTGTGTCCGACACAGAAGCGTCGATAGTAGCGAGCAACGACGTCCCATCCATCCTTGTTCAATAGCAGCACGCACGTAGCGCACGAAGAGAGAAGTAACGAGGGAGCATTGGAGTACGGTTGGGGGGGGGGGGGGGGGGGGATACACAGGGATGGATATAGGCGCGAGTAGCGAGTGAATGCGCAGAATGTCGCGGCCCCCGGACTCTTGGAGCTACGAGCGAGCGCTCGCTTTAGTCGGCTTCGTGGCCTCGGCGCTCGTCGGTAGTTCCACGGAGCGTTCGCGCATTCCTCTACGATTTGTTGAGCGATATCGGCCCGCGGGCCTCGTGCTCGTCGATCGGTCTAGTGTCGCCAGCCTCGCTGCTCCCGGTGTCAGGTCGTCCGTTAATCTCGCCCACGACTGTCCGCGTTTTCAGGACGACGAGGTCCTTAGTTGGTAAGCAGCGGCGCGCCGGAGACCGTCGCCGGCCCTCGATTAGTCCCTCCAGATTAGGGGAGCACTGTCGGGGGCTGCGGGAACGACTCCGACGTCCGCGTGCAACGAATTTCACTGGCTCATTGGGGGAATTCGCTGCGATTGAGGATCGTGGGGCGTGACATAACCTCGATGCGTCGACGCATTTGCCGTATGCGCCACTCGGTGGCTTTTTCGGCAGTTTTCGGATGAGCTGAAAGACGGCGCTTCTAATGTGGAATGTGCGTATTCCACTTATCGCCTCCGGTATTACTTACCACACGATCGGGAATAGCATTGTATAGTTTTCTTTTCCGTATTAATCATTTTAGTGCTATTTACTGCTAATCATCCAGCGCTGCCCGCGCATTCTTGTGCTAGAGGGAGTTTTATTTATCTTAACGAGCCAATGTGCCAAATTCAAGTAATAAATACTATTCCTCTTTTGTCTATATTTAATTTCATATGATAAAGTAAGGCGACTGATTTATCTTAGCAAAGAACTTTCATAATTGTCGTTATCTTAAGTGCATGAAGAGTCGTGTTTTTCTCTCGTAAACTAATGTAATTGCGTATTTGAAAATTTTTTAAAACAACGCCATGTGCGCGCGCGTGTATGCACAACACATACATATATTTCTTTAATCGAAATAAATGAATGTTTATATATATATATATATATATATATATATATATATGTGCGTGTGTGTGTGTGTATACACTTAGATATCGATTAAAGAAATTAATAAACATAATCTTATATTAAAATGAAATTTTACTTACAATGACATACTTCCAAAATACAGAAAAACAGTAATTCTTACTTTAAGACTAAATTACAATTATTATGATTTATATCTATCGCTGAAATATTGTAGACACATTTTTTTTAACATCATCTTTATTAGCTCTATGTTTTTCAAACTTTATTACTTTATCTCGTATTGTATATTACGTAAAAATAAAACTTGAAACTCTAGATATTTTTTATAACTGTTGATATAAGTTATCATGGTACTTTGCACCCTGAGATCCCCTTTTTTCATTTTTATTTTCATGCAACATCAGCCACTTTAGAAATTGGAATGCAACTCTAAAATACGAATTTTACTGAGATGTTAAAATCGAGTATAACTAAAAAATTATTCAAAAGATTTGTATATAATAATTAAGCATTATATATATATATATATATATATATATATATATATAT
>NW_011948415.1:3870669-3916428 GCF_000503995.2 Ceratosolen solmsi marchali
ACGCAAATCCAAAGAAAAAAATATGAGTGTACTTATCGTTCATAAATAATGTACTAACATAATTATATTTGTGAAAGTATACGAAAAATATGTGAATCTAGATTCATGTTTCCATTGTATTTGTAAAGTATTAAAAATCATTTTTCTTTTTTCTTTCAATTTCTTAGTAAATTTTATTTATATTTTTAATAAGCTAAGAATTGTGTGAGTTTACGTAGAGTAATTGTAAGTGATTAATAAAAAGTAACCAACATTAAATACTAAAGTTGATAAAATTG
The DNA here is from genome assembly GCF_000503995.2 of Ceratosolen solmsi marchali. NCBI lineage: Eukaryota > Metazoa > Arthropoda > Insecta > Hymenoptera > Agaonidae > Ceratosolen > Ceratosolen solmsi. The sequence continues at coordinate 3,870,948 of NW_011948415.1, forward strand.
ATAAGTAAAATAATCTAGTTTATATTATTTTAGAGATAAGCTCAGAAAATTTTAAATTCGTCATACATAACAATTTAGCTAGCATATGTAAATTAATTTGTTTTCTGTAATATTTTGCTTCCACATATTATTTAATGCATTCTTAAGAGTAATTGGTATTTATAATTCATTGTTATAATTAAAAATACTACAATAAATATTGAGTGAAAATGAGCTGATTTATAATTCAGCATTAAAAATAAAATGATATTAAATCATCAAGATAGAATTATGTATATATATATTATAATTTGCATTTTATATATTTTTATATTAAAATGAATCAAAATATTAATCATGATAATCAAGACTAATAAAAAAATGTTATTATATTAAATATAATTATACTAATACAAAGAACGCATATTATATTGTTAAATCAAGTTGAGATATTGAGATGATAATTTATAGCGATATTAAATATATCAATATAACTCGTATAATCCAATTATCGTATAAACGTTTTAAAATATGCATATCTTGCTTTATTCCAATATAAGTCTTTGTCTCGTGAAAAAAGTGTAAAAATCTTATTTGTGCATCAGAATTTCTCAGAAATACACTCTTTTATATATTAAGATAAAAATAAAATAAATCTTACATATTGGGATATATTTGTAGTAATTTCTTTGAAATTTTTGCTTAAAACATATAATAGAATAATTTTATATCAATGATGATATCAAATATTTTATACAAAAAATGTGTATTTTAGTTAGCTCACTTGAATTAAAACGAAAAAATGTTAAAGTATCGGTTTAAATTCCTTCACTTCTTTACTTTATTAAAATAGTTAATGAAAATATTTTTATCTAAAATGAAAAATTAATTATCTCGTTATACTAAAATATATAATCATCAGTTTCGTCAACATGAAGTAAAAGGTAAATTTTGAAAATGGTAAAAAAAATTAACACAAAATAACAAAAAAAATAATTTTAATAATAATTTAATATCATCAACATTAAATGTACAGGCACTAGTTGTGCATAAAATTGTAAATTTACATTCGATAAGATACGCAAAAATTTACCACTCTGCACTAAGCTTATTAATTAAATAAAAGAGCCGAAAATTCTAGGGTTAATCCTTATTAGATCGTTCCGTTCACCAGAGCAGATGAGTGATAAGTTTTTATTAGACAATTAAGAAAATTATAGATCTCTTTAAAACTATATTTGTATACATGTAATTCTTATACGTCCAATTATCTGATACAGTTGCATACAGTGACTCACTAATGTTTTACGGACAATTTAATTTATTGAAAAAAACAAAAAAAAAAGAAAAAAGAATATTTATAATTTGTTAAGATTATTTATTGTACTTTATATGAAGATCTCATTTTTAATTTTAATAAAGGAATTCTTCAAATAAATTTTAAATTGAGTCAACGACCAAAATGTTGCCTCAACAAATTTCCCTTATTTCATCAAGTTTCATGCATAAATTCTTTGTTGTAATTTAAAAAGATCACGAAAAAATATTGCTTTATTCTTGTTTATTTCTATCGGACTTAATCATAAAATATAAATATTTCTAATTGCACATTTATCATGAATATTTATTAACTTTGATTTAGTTTCAAATTACAATTGTTAATATTTTAGTTCTGAATTAAAATTTAAATAATTAATTAGAAAAATATTGCCAATTTAATTACAGATAACAAAAAATACAAATATCGAATTATATAAAAAATCAGAATAAGTAGTTTATAATTTTCGTCTAATCCAATAATTCGTTACATAAAAAAGTATTATTACGTATAATCTAAAGCTAATAAATATATGAACAGATTTAAAAGTTAATTGAATTTATGATAAAAAAAAGCCAATTATGAAATAAAATTTTACCATAGCGATCGTTGACTAATTTTATTATTAATTAAATAATTTATATCTAATAAGTGAAACTTTCTATGTTCTTATTGTCCGATATTATTTAATACGCTGTACAGTTTTCTATAATATCCCTTCGTGTAATTATATAATTATGTGTCCTATGACATAAATTTATAAATGCAAAAATTAAATAAAAATTATCGTTCGTTTTATTTGTTCAATCAGTAAACAAAAGCAATGCTATATGCTCATAAATTAGAGAGCAGAAATGCATCAAATATAATTATTAACAAATTAATTATTGAAATTTATACAAATTTTTAACAAAATCATATAACAATTATAAATGTTTTAAAGAATAATTGTATATATATAATATTGTTCAATTAATTAGTTTATCAGTATCAACACATTATACATTGATAAAAAAAAAAAAAAACAGCACTAAATAACAAAATTTGTATAATATAGACAATGTTATTTAAAAACTATTATATTACATTTTAGAAATTATTCTAATTCTATGTATGTAATTTTTAAATTTTATCATAATATCAAAAGCGTTCGATTAGCTCTTTAAACAAATATTGATTACCACTACTGTTTTCAATTATTAAATTCATCCTTCATGGTTTTTAATAATTAATTTACAATATATACAATGTACAATAATTGCCCTTCCACATTAACATTCAATTAAAGTTATGCAAATATGGATTTGTTTAAAATTTCAAATAACCAAATGTATTAGCTAGTCCGTATTATATCAAAAATGACTATTGAAATAAGTTATATTAGAACAGTATTATTTATATAAATATCAGTTTTTTTTTTAATTTAATAGTAAAAAATTTATAATGTACTCATTCGATTGCGTATTGTAGAAAATTTTTTGTTTATGCCCATAAAATAATCAATAATATAAATGAGGTTGAGATATAAACGATTCTGGATACAAAATTAGCATTGGAATTATAATAGTAAATAATGACGCCTCTATATCATTAAAATATTTTCGATTTCATGTTACAAAAATTCACACAAAGAAAGTTGTGTAATGAAAAAGCATCACGGGCAGATCCTTTTTTTTTTTTTTATTAAAGACAACTAGCATGACTATTTATAAATTTCACGGTTAGTCATCTGTTCTTCTCAAATTATTATTCAAATTAAGGAAAAGCTGAGTTGTCGGAAATATATCGGTATACAGTTTATTGTTTTAATAAGTAATTCCATTTCAATTATTGACTAGACTAAATAACTCATTATAAGTATTACATTTATATTACAATAATACATAAAGTATTATGTCTATTAAAATATTTATCAATATAAAATCGTTTCAAAATTTCGCTTGAGAATGAAATTATAACCCAACAATTATCTCGAATTTTGTATATTTAATATAATGTCATTTACGTCCATCTAATTCAAATTATTATATTAATTTTCAAGTAAATAAAGAGTTTTATTGATCAGAATTGATTGAGAGATATTTATAAATTTATTAATTACATGACTTCATTACAAAATATATTTATTTATGAATTATAGTATTAAGTCACTATACAAGTCATCATATTAGGTTAATTAAAATGTATACTTTTTTCATAAAATTTTTAAATAATTAACAATAATATTGCTTATAATTAAATTTATATGGTCGAATTAAAAACAATCTTTTTAAAGGCGGCATCCATGGAAATTCAAACTCAAGCATGTAATGAGAAGTTTTATCATATGCAAATAATATACCGATGGTTTAATATTGCGCTGCAAATGCAATTATTTTGTAAATATATACATTCACCAGTTTTATTCGTTGACTAGACATTGGAGACGTTCAAGTAGATAATACGGAAGCCATAAATGAAATCATGGGATGTACAGCTCCAACTAAATATATATATATAACCATGTATACGTCGACACGTCATTCCTACACTTAGAAATAATTAGAATTAGGATGTAAATGAGACATACAAAGGAAATATTTCGCATTTTATTTTTATTCTTAGTACTGTTCGCTGTTTTTATATTTAATTTTTCATTTTGTTCCAATTAGGGTGTAGCAGTTCGAAAACTTTTATATTGAATTGCGATGGAAATGGATTAATTGAAAATAATACTCTTAAATTATTCTTTAGGTACTTATTTTGAGCGTTGTATAAGAGTTATTTCAAACTATACTAAAAATACGATATGTAAGATTAAATAAAGTGAAAGAAATTAAGGAGGAAACCCGTCGTTAATGCTATTTGATTAAAGTTTTATAAAAGATAATTTTTAATAAAAAATTTAATAAAAAAATTTATTAATAATATAACTGTAACCGTAAATTTAACTGCATTTCAATAAAATATTATTTACACTTTAGCATAACTTGATCCCTCAATCTAGTTATTCACTTAAGATATATTTTATGAGCAAAAATCAATATAATTGCATAGAAATGATAAAAAAGAAAATAATATTTTTTTAATAAAACTTTATAAACAATGAGTATATACTTTTTATGAAACAATTATTATCTTATATGTTTTTTTTTCAATTCCACGATAATAATAGATACACTTTAATTAATGAATTGAAATTAAATTAATCGATACATTAATCATGAGAATATAACATTTTTGATAACGAGCTTATCTTATTAAATTAAAATATATAATATAATATTGATAATTAAGATTTGCTTTATGGAATTTAGCGTTCTTCCTTATAAATGGATTCGTTGCTTAAAAAAAAAAAAAAAAAAGAAAAAATATTCGAGATAATTCAGAAAAAATTGTTACCATGACAGTTTTCCGAATTAACTATTATGCGTATATTTTGTATTCGATAAATACAGAGATGAAAATTGTACTTTCTAAATGTAAAATGCAGGTTATTAATATACTTTAAAGAAAGACTCTTCATATCTTTTATGACGTGTCTTCATGAATATAGGAAAATTCTTAATACTCCAATTGGCAACAACGTGGCAAGGAAAAAAAAATTGCTCGCTCCAATTAGCAAGCAAAAATTCGTTATGACGCCTCACGTTTATTGCTTTCGCTAATTAACAATTGGTTCCACGGAATTTCTTATAGTTTTTCCTATTTTATAAGCAATTAAGTTCTTTAATAGTGTCAATAAAAACTAATTTGCATTTTGAATTTATTGAAAAAAAAAGAAAAAGAAGTAAAATATTAATACTTTTGAATTAAACTAATATACTGGATTTAAAAAAATATTTTTTCAAATAAGTCAGTTAACGGTAAAAAAGCATTTTCACTATTCCATGTCATGATATTTTATTTCTTCAATAAATTATTGAATATGATATTACTTAATGAATTCTCAATTAAATTACCATGAATAATGTTCAATAAATACTTTCTTTTTCTTTTTTTTTCTTTTTTTTTGAATTTATGGAAAAATTTTGCTATAATATTAAAAATTATGGTTTTAATTTTTTAAGAACAACTTTGATTAGAAATATGCTAATATTTGAAATAAATTTTACGATTCAAAGTGTAAATAAATTATAGATACATGGAAATATCGTATCTGTATTAACCGAAAAGTTTGTAATCTCTTTTTATGTCTTTATAAAATTCTTAATAATTATTGGAATAAAACAAAGTAAAATTTTTCTTATATTTAAATAAAAAGTAGAAAACTTTGTAAATAATGAACTTCAAATTTGTTACTATTTCAATATACAATTTCACGCGTATACTTGTAATATTTGTGCAAACTAAAGGAATTTATTGTAAATAATTTTTACTCAATTAGATTTTTTTAAATAAGTACATAAAATTCAAGTATATTATTAATTTGTATAATGTAAATAGTAATACCGCGAATGGAAATATCTTTTGTTAATGTTCAACAATTACCTTATTCGACTATGTTATTGTTTGTATTTACAAGTTTTTCATATGTAGTCTTATTATTTTGATATAAAGAAATTAATTTTATATCAATAATTTTCGAGCACTCGTATGAATTTGTCATTGTGTTTCTGTATGAAATAGAGCTGAAAATTGTAATAGTAAGAATAATAATAGAATGAGTTTGAAAACTTAATATTCGATAAAGTTTTAAATGATTCGAGCAAATGAACATACTAATAATAATATGTCGTTCATTTTAAAAGTATATTTCGCTTTCGTTTTGCAGAGAATCGAAACAATATCTAATTTCTGATTTCAAATAATTTCATTTTCACTTAAATTTTTCATAATTTCCATGCCCGATATATAAGCTCGTAATTGATCGAATATGAGAATATATGAATTATGACAGTAGTACGTGTTACGTAATAATTGAAGCAAGAGAGCTATTTCATCCATAAATTGAATAATCACAAAGGTATTGACACGTTTTCATGAATGCGTGGGCAAATAACATCAAATGTAATACGATTGTAAGAACAATAGAGATAGAGGCGAAAGGCGTGAACAATTAACGTGATAGTGAGCGACAATGATCTCATGTAACAGTCAATCGCTATAAAAATCAAATGGCTCTCACGGTTATATCATTAGTTCCGCAAAAACTTCTCATTAAAACGAGCGCATTTTATTTTTTGCCTTAAACGCACTTCCAAAACAAGCGTAAATCTGTTTCGAGTGTATCGTTCATGTTCAATGAACTCTAAACTTTCAGTCTTTTAAAGTACCATTGTTGTCAGTCGTTGATAAATTTCTCTTATAATGCTTAATTATTTGTAACTATATAATTTCTTAGAAAGTTGATGTTTTAATTATTGGATATTTAGTCCAAAGTATTTTCTTGAAAACCCTGGAAAGAAATTAAAATTTTTGGATTTTTTTTAATTATGTCAAATATTAGAATGTCACATATCTTGAAGAAAGAATAGATCATTAGATTTAGAAACAAGTTAAAAAAAAATAAGGGCGAGGGAGGGGGAGGGGAGGGGGGGGGTAAAAATATCTCGAATAATTGAAATCGTCTTTTAACATTACGATGCACTTGTATTTTAATTTGTCCTACAATTTTTATTATTTTATTTATTTCTCCAGTACTTATTGATTTTCACAGTCTTAAAAATGTTTTATAGCATAATTGAAGCACAGTACACGTATTATTACTATTAATAAACAAATTAAATAAGTATTATAAGTTATTTTAAATACGGATTAATACAATGTAATTATTATATTACTAACTAAACGCAAGTTAATCATATGAGTTTATTAAATGTATGCAGTTGTCTTATTGTATTGACTTATATATTCAATATTTAAATATCCAAACTATAATTAGTCAATTATTTATCTTTTGATTATTTGACTTTATAGTTTTAATCAATTATTATTATTATTATTATTATTATTATTTTTTTTTTTTTTTTTAATTTACAAATTTATTAACAAACGTTTGTACTTTCATTATTGGAAAACAAAAAATATAGCCATTTGATTGCATTTTCAAAGAATTAAATTTAATGTTTAAAACGCATTATAGGATATTAAAAATAATCAGCTAGTAATACCTATATGGAAAATATTTTGAATGCTATGCATTATGCCGAACTGCCAAGAGTTTCGCACATAAAAATGTTGATACTTAAAACTTTAAATACAATTTTTACTAAATTACATGTTTTACGTCTACTTGCATTTGATATTGAATAGTTTTTATATGAAACTGATTGATTATTTCATAAATTACTGGACTCTTTCTTTGAATATTTTTTATTAAAAACATTTTTTAACGTGTATTTTATCGTAAATGTGAAACAAATGAATTATGAAGATGATTGAATTCTTATCAGTGTATTAGTAAACATTTATATGGATTCAAATGCTGTATAAAAGAAAAATATTGTTAGAATACAATTCCATATGAAAAGTATTTATTTCATATTACATTTAATAATTAATTTTCAATTTCTAACCTGTTTCTTCAACGTTAATGTTACCTTCTCTATTCATTTATATAGCCCCTAATTTAGCCCAAAAAATTAAATCTATAGATATATTAAAATCAAATATACATAATTATCTCTGCTGATGATTAAACATTAAAATGTAATTTGTTAATGAAAATTTTTGTAAAAATCATATCTAAAGTATCTAAATAAAGTAAATATTCAATATGAACTACATTTTACAGTCACATAATACTTTTACGATCTTATCTATCTATGGATTGTTTCATTTATGTTTAGTTCGTCTTGGACTATTGATTTAATGAGCAATGTCTTTTAAGCCATTACCTTAACTGTCGTATTCAATGGGTTCCGAGGCGGGGGGGGGGGTTTGGAGTGGAATTAAGTAATTGAAAATGTTAGTATAGGTTTTGAAAGAACTACCGATAATTTGTAATACAATAGACATTTTATACCTTTTTTTATTATGAACAAAAACACAAAATAGTAATTATTTTAAATTAACGTTTAAAGTCTTTTTATTTTAAGTTGTATTGATTATTATATTTAAAATTTAGTTCTTACTATAATTATCGGCTTAGTTGCAACAGATTTTAATTGACTTACTCCATACAATATTCTTTTAAATTCCACAACAATTTAAACAAAGTCGGTATAATACTTATTTTTTAATTATTTACTAATGAAAGAATACATCATTGTAATGTAGATAATAATATTTTTATTAGCATTTGATTGGAATAATTTCTTTTTTTACTTCCAAAGCAGGAAACGTAGATTTCTTGTAAGCTTCATCTTGCGTTAACTCAGTATGCAACTAGAAAGTTAAATATACGACCTTAAGGTCGTAGACGTGATAAAAATTATCTTTAGATGTATATACTATTGATCGATTAAGATTCATAAGCTACTCAACGGAGACTTGATCGTACGAAAATCAATTTGCGTTTCACGTAAGTTAAGTGCGGTATGAAATCAAAAAAGGCAATCCTCGATAGAATTTAATATGACTATACTTTGGTATAATTAATGAAATTATTCCATCGTTATGGGAAAGTAATATTTTTTTTATGCAAATATTTAGAATGATAGAAACAAGTATTAGCTACTCTCGTAATACAAAGAGTACAATGGTGTAATTCGTACTTTGAATTTAACTAAAATTAAATATGATATATATATATATATATATATATATATATATATCTGATTCTTATGCTTATTAAAAATATTAATGAACCGAATGAATATCATAAATATTCATATTATTATTCATAAATAATATAATCATACTAATATATATTTGTGATAGGTGCTCCTACATTGAATTGATTTTGCGATGAAAGTTTTAAAATAAATATTGTAAATCAAGCATTATATTTTTTGATCTCGTTATAACAAATTTGGAATGATGAGTTCATATTCCGACTCATTGACGAAATTTTCACTTAGTTAGTCATTCCCATTCGCCTCTTTGTAATAATGATGAAAATGATTAAATGACGAAATTAGATTAAATACTTATTGCTTTCATTGTATTTTTCATTCGCAAGTGAGTTGTTATTGTACGATTATTATTTATAATAATGATGATGTAGAATTATGTAAAAGGCATTCATGAATAATAGAAGTATTTGAAAAAATATGTTCTATAAATATATGTCGCTTGAATAGTCTCTACGTGTCTGTAATATTTATTTTCGACGACGCACTAACTGTGCGGCTATTATCGTTTTCAAATAAATTTTACAAATTTTTTAAACTTTTACTCATGCAAAAGACGAGTATCTCGAGCAAATAGGTAATCACGAATCTCACAGCTATTAACTGAAAAAATATTTTGAACAAAAAACTGTTGATTCGACATTGAAATCTATAATGGTAACGATTACCACATTGGCTACCGCAACTATCATAATGTCGAAACACTTGAATTACCTAGAAAGAAAGTTGAATCCTAAATTTGGCATTTCATTATCGCCTATACACGCACACATTGTCTCAAATTTTGTATTCAACTCTCTTCCGCAAGCATTCCATTTCTATTCTTTACATTTTTTTTCTTCTTTTTTCTATTTTCTTTTTTCTTTTTCTCATGTCCCGATTTCTGAGGCAGTCAAGTTATCAGCCTTACTTCTTCTCACCAAGAGAATACAAATTCTCGTGACTACCTCTTTAAAGCCTTAAAGCGCGAGCGCTTTTGTTTACGCGAGATCCGCTTTTACGACTACCCATACATATTCAAATCGCAGTCGCGACGTGTCCGCCAAGTCTCGACAGTGACGCGAGACGAACGAAAAAACAAATGAAAACCTTTTCTAGCCAAACGTAGTACAAGGAGTACTAGAGCCTAGAGCTTCGCGGTGAAGCGAATGGCCGCACCGATCTCGAGATAAGAGTCGGTTGTTATACGGACAGCTACGTCGAGTTGGTGTGTCGCGAGAGGGCGAGAGGGTGGTCCAGGGGTGACTCGGTCTCGCCTCGATTGCGAGCTCGGGGAAGAAGCATCGGGCAGCCCGGAAGTATGTCATGAGCCTGCGCGACAAGAAGAGCAGCGAACCGTCGACGCCCGCAGCCGCGAACGCCAATCTCGAGAGGTTCGGGTCGAGCTCGTTCGGAGTCCTCGCACTCGATGTCTCCGGCTTCGGACCGAGCTGCTGCTCGACGCCCGCGGGGGCCCGGGCTGCTGGTGATGGCCTCGGAAAGACCGAGAAGCCGCGCTGGGTGTCGCGTCGCGCTGACAGCGAGTGCGAGTTCTGGGACGACTATGGTGTCGTGGAGTTTCTCGAGCTCGGGCTCGCAGGCCCGGACGGCAGTACCTCCGAGGAGAGAGTCCAGGCGATGCGCGAGGCTCTCGCAGACACGGACATACTCGAGGCCGAGGGTGAGCTCACAGATTTTCTCTTCCACGTGGCACGCACGAAGCATGGCAAGGTCTACGTCAGGGTCGTCAGGACGCTGCTGCTTAACCGAGGTAATTCTTGTTTGGGCTTCCAAACTAAGACCGTCCAAGAGAAAGGGGGTGAGTGATTTGTGGGATTCCGCTAACCCAGATTCTTGGCTGATAAATTTCTTTGATACGCGGACAATTCGACGCGATGATAAGAATTGAGATTGTTGAACTTATTATGGCAAATTTTGTGCGCTTTCCACGGATTCCGTGAATCTCAAGTGCTTCACCAGTAACTTAATGGATGATGACTTAATCCCAAAAATAAAGTTCGACTAAATTTGCTTATTTAATTATTCGAGATGAATGTCGTACGAAAATTTGTGATATTTTTAGCGCCCAACGAATATTTTTTTTCAAACTTTGTCAAATTTCTTCAAGTTTATTTTAAACTTGGAGAGATATTTTCATTTTGATATATTTTTACCGTTAAATAACATCAACGTTTATTAAAAAAAAATAATTTGTAATTGAAAATAATAACTGCTACGTCATATGGGCAATAATCGCTGGCATTAGATTGTAAGAAATTGCAGAACCGATTATGAAATTAAGGTAGACGTTTGATTATGTACCTGCAGTATATAATAGAAAGACATTGTACTCTCTTAATTATATGCAATGTTATAAAATATTGTCGTAATTATTTTGAAATTTTTCCCTTATAATTAGTAAATGATAAGAGTCCATTGCGTACTGTTTCTTTTTCCTTTTTCCTTTTCCCTCTCTATCTCTCTATCTCTCCGTCTCTATCTCTCTATCTCTCCACGTTTGACTTTAATGCATTTATCTCTCTATCTCTCCTCTCTTTAAAACTTGAAGTACGTTTGACTTTAATGCATTTATTTTAACATATTATTCATCGTTAAACATCTATGAATATAAAATATTTGTTTTCATAATAATATGATAGCTCATGTGTATAGTGCGAATATTCTAATAGAAAAACACGAGAGTCAAGCTGAATAGCAATAATTGAGTAATGCGACGATAAAATAAACTCGCATTACTTTAGTCGATAAACTTTTGCGCTAAAAATTACAAGTGCCTTAAAAATCCAAAAGATCTACTTGCCATCTTTGGCAGGTAAATCGTATGAAAATAATTGATGTCACCGAGTGCGCAGATATTTTCAAAATTACTCACCTACAATATCATGCCGTTAAATTCTCAAATTGCACTATTCCATTACGTACCACTCTTTTGCGTAAGTAACTTTGAAGATAAGGCGACCGTGAAACGCTAATATATCATAAGAAAAGCGCGTATCATTGGTTCTTACTGACGTTAATATATAAAAGTACCGTTACCTCCGGATGTTTCTCTATATATTATCATTTTATGTAATTCGCGGGCAAATATATTCAATAATAAAGGGCAATTTAAAAAATCCGCGTATAATGTTATAACTTTATTAACGTAAACGGCGATAATGATAAAATCAGTACAGCAGTACATTTGTTGTAACTTTCATATTGCATAAATGCTAAGTGCGTTTAGCATTTTTTTTTTCTTCATTTTTTTCTCCTATTTTTTCATTTTCATACATTTATTTATTCCATTCATGTTTTATGTCTTCTACTTCATTACTTGCACTACTTTTAATCATTAGGATTTCAAATATTGCGCGAGCATGAGAAGACTTGATAATTGCTTGATATTACAAGGTCAAAGAAGCTTCAACAAATATTAATAATTAAATAAATCTTTAAACGGTTTTATACTATATGAAATTCATGATTATTGTTTAAATGGAATTTGTGTTTAGTTTATATTGATTCTATCTCATTAATTGTATAAAGCTCAATCTTCTGCATTTTACTTGCAAATCATAATTAAATAATAAAAAAACAGGAATATTTGCTTACATATATAGGTTTGTTATCTGCGCGTGAGTAAGTTTATTTACTCTCTCTCTCTGTGTGTGTGTGTGTGTGTGTGTGTGTGTGTGTGTGTGTGTTTGGAAAATGAAGATAGAATACGTTTATTTATTTTGCTTGTATATAAAAATAAAAAAAAAACAATTCTAAATAAAAAAAATGAAGAACAATATAGTGAATTACATGTGCATATAATAACTTATTTATGAAACGGGATGTAAGTACTCTTGGAGTTGTTAAATTATTACATCGTATGAGTTGCAGATTTTTAAGAAATAAAAGAGCAAAGATAAACTGCAATTACATAAAAAAATCTTCATCAAATTTTTTTTCTACATACAATATACATTTAATGGCCATCTATATATTTTAGCATAACTATTTGTTTGTAAATTTATTAAAAGTATTATAGATATAACAAAAATTCTTAAATCTTGACATAATCAAACTTTATTATTTATAAATCATTGGTGCAATATTAATTTTTATGCCTATAATAATAATAATAATAATAATAATAATAATAATAATAACAACAACAACAATTACAATAATAATAATAACAATAATAATAATACTAATAATAATGTGTAGATAAATTATTGTTATTTGTCAGAAAAAAGTAGGAATTTTGATTATTTTTTAATAAAGCCTATTACACTTTGTCCTATTTGTTGGTTAAAGATTTCTTTCGCTTATTTAACAAAAATATTTTCAAATTTATCAAATGCAGTTTCACGCTTAAATTAGATTCGGCATATCTACTTAAATTACTGACTCGATACATGAGTAATATTGAGTAAAATAGTTCAATAACAAGTTCAACATATCAATTTACAAAGAATTTAAAAATATTTTCCATTTATTTTGTAGTTAATTATTAATTAGCAAATATTTTATTTGCACACATACATACTTAGTGTACAATGCGTCGTGAAAAATGCTTAAAGAATTTTTGATATTACGATGTCCATGAATACCATTCTATTCCAGAATTATACAAACTTTGATTCAATGATGAAAAAAAAACATTGATTTTTTATAATAAAAATGTAGTATTAATTAATGTTTGGCTATTTTTAAATACAAATATTATTTCTTTTTGACGAGTTAAAGAAATTACATTCCTTTCATTTTAGAATCAATCTCTCAGTTACTCAATTAAAATATTATAAGCTACGGATGCTTCTGATTGAATTTATTATTTGTATCTTAATATTTTTCGTAATATTATAATATCAAGTAATTGAAAACCGAAATGACATTCGGTTGACACAATTGTCAAAGTCCCATTATTGAATAACTTAGCAGGCAATTTACATAACGACAGTGACACATTTGAAAATTAGCGTATGGGGCGACACTAGGTAGAGGAGTAAAGAAAAATCTGCAAGGAAACCGACAACGAATGCGACATTAAAAATCGCCTCGATAGTCAAGCCTTACAACAACATACAACACCAGACCGAAGCAAATTTAGCTTCCTTGCGTCTTCGAAATCTCGACAAGAATTTTGTCAGCGGTGCTCATTTCCAGCCAAGCGATCGGCCAAGCATCCTATAACGAATGAATACGCGACTCGAAAAGTAACATCCTCGGCCAAGGGTAATCATAACACGGCCATCCGCTGCAAGTATAGCTCCCCCCCCCCCCAATACCCCCCTCCTCCTACGAGTTTGCGCGCACGCCTCCGGCTATAGGCCGCGTGCGCGTGTACGACGTTTCCCCGCCCGCGGCCGATCCACTAGCTACTCTCAAACATGGCGGATCGATCAACAGCCGCGTCGTCGAGCACCACCGCCTCCGTCACCGTCGCCGCTGCCGCCACCGCCACCGTCACCGCCACCGCCACCGCCACTTCCAGACGTCGTCGCGCAAAATCGCGCGAACCTTCGCGACCCAACGTTTTCCAGTTCCGGCTCGCCGTCCATTGAGAGCCAATCTCCTCCGTCCAGCCACGCGACCGAGAAACGGGCCGCCGCTCTCCGAGGAGGATGTCCGAGTTGTCGTCGAGGAGAAGGGAGCCTTGTCAGCAAAGAGTCGCCCCAGGATCGGAGCACAAAGTGGGGAGGACGAGAGCCACGAGGCCGAAACCGCGTGCATAACTGACGCACAGGCGCACACGCCAACCCCGCCACCGCCAACAACAACGACGAGGGGACCCGTCCAAGCTGCGGATAACTTGTGCGTCACGCGCTTCTGCGGATTTTCATGCCGAAGGGTAATGTGGCTGGCTAAGCGGCAGTCACCTCAGCTGGATTGCCGTGTACTTCGGGCTAATGTAGTGGGAAACTTTTACGAGTTTTATTCGCGTTACCTGACCTGGCCTCTTTCCAGTAACCCTTTTTCCCCTCGAATCCTCGAAATTGCCTTGGGATTATCTCGGAATTACCATGGATTAGCCCTCCGTACGTCATTATCTTCCAGACGATATTTCTACCCTCTTCTTATATTGCATTTATATGGCATTTATGGTTGTCAGCTGTCACGCATAGCCAGCACATAGCAGCCTCTCTGTGTGCACAACTGTGCCGCGCATCTCTTCGACGCTAGAGAGTAGTTCATTTCGATTAAGTGTATTACACGGAGCGAGTGTGCGCGATGAATTTTACCGAAAAGCCAAGGAAACGGCAGGAAGGGCCTCTCCATAGTCGTCGAGTAAAGTTCCGTATCGTACGTAATGAGAGTCTCGTGCTTGCGGTAATTCGTCATTTTCCCGAATGTTATAGTCAAGTGAAAGTGATTGGAGGAAACGGGACGTTAGAGAGGCAAGTGAGGAAAAATGGAGGATGGTGAAAGAAACGACGGGGCATGCACAAGAGCTAATAAAGCCGGTGTTCGTGTCTGAGGAGGACTCGCCGCGCAAATGGCAAAGTTGATGTCAATCGTTGGTTGGGGTTGGTAGAGGGCGACGGTGAGGGGGTGGCAGACGACGACGACGATGGGGACGGGGGGGGGGGGCGGGGGGTGGGGCAGTGAAAATTCAAGGGTGTAGCAGTGCAAAACGGGCGTGCGCGTCGTTTGACAAAGGCGACAGCTGATTGGCCGAGGCGATCTTATCAGCGGCGTGCGTTTGTGTCGGCCTATATACGTGTGTGAAGGCCATGCGCCAGTGTTTCCGAGTCACTTGCGCAACTACGTATACCTTCATTCAATGTAGATGCAGGTATATTATTGTGCATATTACTCGGCGCGCCGTTCGCGAAAAAGGAAGATAATTGTTAACGTCGTTGAGTCGAATTTTTTTTGGGCCAAAAGTTACGCGACACATAATTTCGTGGATTATTTTCTCTCATTATCGTGCAGCTAGCATAAGCCCGACGAAGTGTTGCTCATTTAGCAGGTAGAAAGTAGTTTACAAAAATGATTTGAGTATAGTATACTCCAGCACTATGATTATTAATTCGATCAAATTGTAATTGTTGCCTTCGATCATTTCTAGGTGTTTAGTCGTTAATCTCGTGCATGCTTATGTTGTCACGATGCTTGTACGAAGTCTCAAATTAAATCATTCGATATTCTTGAAAGGATTGGAACTTATTTCGTTTCGTTTATTCTCTCGCAAGAATTGTGCATTAATTGCATTGACGTTTATGAAAAGCTTGGCAAGCGCTGATAAAAATTTTCAAGCATCGCTATCTCTTGCTTTTATAATATTTCCAGTAAGCTTACAGTCAATCTATTATGCTCTTTATACATGTGCAGAAGAATTGAGTTTATGAAGCAGCAAAAAATAATCTTAATGCCATATTGTGCACATTATCATCGACCTTTATGTATGACGTTAACACTAAGAATACTTGAATTTTGTCATTTAACGCGTCAAAGAATATACGCTTCAAAAATGTATTAAATAACAAAAAAAAAAAAAAAAAAAAAAAAAAAAAAAAATTCATTCCATTTCATTCCTTTCGTGAGTAATTTGCTGTCGATATAATTAAAAAAGTTATTTACTATACAATAACAAAGTCATAGGTCTTTCAAAATATGAAATCGTAAATAAGTATTATAATTATAAAAGCAAAGCGGAACACAATACAAAAAATTATCAAAATTTGTTTTCATAATCACCCTGGAATTTAACAATATGAAATTATTAAATATTATTATCAAAATTCGCTAATTATTAAATGCAGTGAACCACATGGCGTGTGTTATGCAATGAGAGTTGTGTTTTTATAATAGTATACTCTCCTTGAATAATATTACATTGTCAGACTATTTCTGTGATTGGAGCTTCTTAGAGTTTTTTCTTCCAATCTATAAAATAATTGCCGTTTTACTGACGCACACATGTAATAAACTTAAATATTTTGAGTGCAAAAGGTAATAAGGTTTCGCATCGGTGCATCGTAAGCTTACAAGATTAATCTATAAAAAAGAAAAGTCTAGTATTAAGAATACTAGACTCTAATAATCTGTCTATCTTACTCGAAATTTTGAACAATAACTTAATTATAAAAGCAACAGTGTATAAAAAATTTTCAATAATTCAGTTTATATATAGTAATTTGTGATGTGGATTTTAATTATAAAGTATATGGAATAGAAAGCGATTACAACTTACACATCGTTAAATTATAACATTATAATTGTTTAGCGAAACAAAATAAAAAGAAAACAAATCATGAGGATTGATTTCTTCATAAAAACACATTGCAAAATGTATGATTCTTATTTAATATAATTCCTCGCTAGTCTTTTGTCATAAAATAAGTCGTCTTGAAAAATTTATACATAAAATGTAAAGTTATTTGAATTGTGCATTGTTGATTTTCTTACACAGTTTTTGTCGCGTCATTCGCGAATATATTTAACTCTTTGTTGGTTTACGATTTTACCTGCATCCGTCGTGCAAAAGCCATTTCGCGACGCGATTCAATAATTTTTTTTTATTTTTTTTTATTTTTGTGACTATTCAACTTAATATCGTTGATCCACCTCGCATTACCAGATGAAACTGAAAAATTCAAAATATCCGGTGAGAATTAGCTGGACATTTTGTTATTACTTGTCAATAGTGAAACGCTACGGTTACATGCTAATGCATCCGTTTAATTTCTACATAGAATAGCTTTAGCGAATAAATAATTGACTGAAAATTTGATCAACTTCGGTCAAATGGGAAACATAACAAGTTCTGAAATTTACAATGTTTAATTGGGTCAGTACGTTTCGAGGGAGTAGAGATAGATAGCAAGTGAAGTCAGGTTTACTTTAGTTTTTTCTTATTCAATAAATTCTGCTCGATTTATAAGCTCTATGACGTATGTCACGAAATTCCAATGTTTCAGATAATAGTAAATTTATCTTCGTCACTTTTCGAAAATTGGAAATTTCGAAAATTGATATCGCTTTACCTTTATTGTGTCAGATTAATGGGAACTTTATTACTTACATAACTGAAATGAAAAATCAATGAAAAGTATCGATCGTTGATTATTGTATGAACAAATTTCTTTAAATTTATACGTTTTTTTATATGTCTAAAAAAAAAGAAAAAAAAAACCACAGTACGTTGCATATATTTTTATTTAAAACTATTTTCTATTTGATATAACTTACTTTGATATAACTAATTGTTTACATAATAGCATTTTTATTCTAGCAATATTGAGGAATAATATTATGTAAAATTTGAAATGTCCAATGCGAACGTAAATGTTATTTCAACTATATTTATTGGTTTATTAGCTTGTTGAAAAGCTTTGAACAAATTTCTTTAATAACTTGAAACATTGAAAAATATACATTTCATTATATTTCTTATATCCTTAATTTTAATGTATAATCAATGCAGTTACCTTGAAAATGTTAATTTACCGAAAGTGCGTTTAAGTCGGTTAAACCATAAAATTATATAAATATTACACTTTATATCAAAATTAAATTCCACGCAACTAAAGAGTATTAAAATGCATAAACGTGTATTCTATGCGATTGCGATCAAAACTTCTTGCATTTATTCGGTTAAATTTTAATCCCAAGATTCATAAATACGTTTATACCATTACATTATACGTAATTTAAAATATTAAATAAGTATAAAATACACATAAAATTATACATTACCTTAATAGGTTTTAAAAAAAAAAAAAAAAAAAAAAAAAAATAATAATAATAATAATAATAATAATAAGAAGAAGAAGAATAACAATTATTAATGATATAAAATTCTAGTGAAACCCTTGTTCTCTTGTCTAATTATCCGTTTCAAGGTGAAATTTGTTTTGCCTTAAAAATAAGTTTTGTGTTTATGCGCACACGTGCGTTCGTAGAAAATAACTTCTTATGAAAAAGTGTTCATATAGCATTAACTTTGTAAATATCTCATTATTCTCTTCTGTTTTCCGATCTGTTCTGCTACTCCACACATTGTTGATATGCGAATGAAATAATATGTTAAACGATTGCTTAAACCCAATATTAAAAAACAGTAACCCAAGCCGAGTGACTCTCAATCGTGTTAACCTACCAATCAACGAACAACTGATGTGGCTTTTCCGCTCCTCTTTTAATGACGCGATGTGTAATTATACGCGGCTAATTGATATACGGTATAAGAAAATACGAAAATCCGTTACTTGTGATTAATATTATATTTTTATATTGACTAGATTAAATCGCAGTGCTTATACTTATTCCATTTACCTATATAAATGAATCGTGTGATGATTAATGAGATGCGCGCCAACAATTTTCATCTTTCAAAAATTTAATTTAATTTACGATTAATATCAATTAAATTAATAAAATGTCTTTAATATAATTAAAATGAGTTTTCTTACTCTACTCTAAATAAGGCTGAATTTTTATTGTTGCCACTGTAATAACTAATTTACTTCGATTATTGTATTTTAACAGAAATTAACTGTATTGCGCTGAATTTATATGATACGTGTTATTATATAATTTTTTTTGTTTTAGAATGTTAATAAAATGCCTCTATATAAAAGTTCAAGATATGTCTCTTTAGTTGGAAATAAAATAAAGTCGCTTTAGTTTACCAGACGTAAATCATTTTATGACCTAATTAGAATTATTATAGTTAATTTATGAATAAAGATACCGAAATAATTTTATCGCAATTGAAATTATATTTTTATTAGGTATTATTAATGACATAATTGTTTTGTTCTTCGAAATGAAATAGATTATATGTTCTATGAAGAGCAAAAGATGGTATTTTATAAATAATTACATCGATTCTTCGACGGTACTAAAAGTCTCTTCTTCTTCTTCTTCTTTTTTTCAATTTAATTTAATGTTTTTAATGCACATCGCTTTGTACTGAAATTTAAATTAAAAAAAAAAAGAAAAAAAAAGCGACGTTAATTTAAAAATAATAAAACATGAAATTAAAAACACATTACTCTAGAAGTAAATTTTTTTCTGGCTTTACATCGTTTAAATATTTTCACATTTTTTCCGTACGTAGTTATGGACCAAATCTTTGTTCACATGTTTTGAACTTATTTTGATTGTCTTGCTCTATATTAACAGACTAACAATTCTGTACATTTATAATACAATAATTAATTTTGTAAATGTAATTTATCTGTAAGATATTCAAATTTATGAACATTTTATTATAATGCTGACATGTACTATAATTACACGGTATGGCCTATTAAAATCTTTGAATCTGAGATTTTTTTTTAAATAAGTTTACTGAATATAAAAATAATCAGTGAAGGATACGGTTATTATTAAAAAAATTGGGTTAATGTTTTTTTATTGTTATAAAAGTTTTAATAATTCAATAAAATGATAGACCGCTAGTTGGTCTACAAATAAATTAAGATAACGGTATATTGATTCAATAAAAAATCTTGTGAGATCTAATATACTGATATTTCCATTATGATTAATATGAAAATATTTTTATATGTTAATTATATTTCGATAAACACTTCGTATAAGAATGGTTTATTATATATGCACGTTGCGTGAATAATGTTGTCCGCTTTCGGATCTTTTGTTTTTTGAAAATATATTTACCTATTACGAACTATTTAATATGTAACAAATTATATTCATATGTGTGTGTGTGTGTATATATTCATATGGGACAAATATGTTAAATATGTTAGTTTGTAATTTTACATTGCACCGAACAAGGTGACGAAACTGTTCATACAAGTTAAATTTTACTTTCTAGATCCGTAGCTACACGCATAATACATGAATGTTGAATTTAAAAAGTCCACGTTTTCATTACCATGAATTGTGAAAAATTTTAAGTATAAACTTTTTAAAACTCTGTGATCCGAATGACGTTGTAATACAATTGCTAAACCGAGCCACGTTCAAGCAGAACCATTAACTTGAGATAGAACAGTTTTTGATAGAAGTGTAATTAACGTTAAACGAGTGATCGATATCGCATATCACATTGTTAACAATGGGCATCCATTGTGACGATAAAAAGCGTACAATTGGCCTGGGATCAGATGAAGTCAGATGAAGAAAAAAGGAGAAGTGTAATAGGACGAAAATAGTGAAGGTAAATATAAATATCCTGGCCGAATCGTCAGTTTCACTCGAGAAGGAGGGGAGGACGGGCGCCGAGGTCAGGGTGGCCTGCGCCGAGGACAGGGTCGTGGAACGCGCTGAAGAAACATCAGCGGAGGCTGATGACGAAGAGGACGACGACCCCTATGTCTACGACGATGATCTGCCGAGGACCGAAGCCGAGGTGCACCAGGCCACGGGAATGCTCCGGCTATCGCTGCCCTCGCCTAACCAATCGGCCTCAACCGAGGACAGCAGCCTCCACGCACAGACCTGGAGCTGCAGGAACTGCGGTGCCGGGCCCGTCTCCCCCATATTTGTCCTCGGCTCGCCGCTCAACGCCTCCAGTACTGTAGCTAACACTTGGCTCTTTCCTTCCCGTAGAATTTAGAGATGCAATCTTGTCGCGAGCACATTTCCTCGTCATTGGTTAAATATTCTTTAGTTCTCGAAGAAACGACGGATTTCATCGTTTTAATTTCTTGGATGGAATTGATTCTTCCATTGAACGGACTTCCATTGCTTAGCCAATTAATAACAGGCCATTTATAATATTTAAATCTATACGTCTTAATTTGTGACGTTTGTCGATGTATTTTAGAAATATGTCACTTCGAAAAAACGAACATTTATAACAGTAAAAGTATGATGATTTCAAAATGAATTCTAATTAATATAAATTCCTTTTGTATTTCACTCGATACTCTCATATTCATTTTAATATTACTTAGTGATAATTAAACATTTATGTATGGCTAAACATTGATATCGAATGAAACATATTTATACTTCTATTAAAAATATTGGTTTTTAATGTAAAAAGAAACAGAAAATTAAACAATTGATTGTATAGGTATCACTTTTATGCTAAAGAAGAGGTTTCTGATAACTGAAAAATATTTAATTAAAAAATGTGGAAATAATTATACAAGTATATGTGCACATTTTATGTCTTGCATACATATAATTTCATTTTTGACATTAAGTTGTTTAATTATTTGGTTACAAATTTAAGGTCTAATAGCACTTTTGTAGAGTTAATAACTAAATTTTTTTTTATAAAAATACGCTTCACATCACTCAAGTTAAAATTAACTTTAGTTATTAAAAATTTGTGAAAACTCTGCTACTATCATGGAATTGTTCACGAACGAATAATAAATACAAAATTCGAATTTCAAAAAAAAAATAAAAATAATAATAATAACATTAGATTTTAATAAATGCAATTTTTAATTTCATAATTAATAAGTAAAATAATTTGAAATTGAATTAAAATATTATTAATTCTATTACTATTTTTTAGTATGGTGATATTTCATTATACTTTAATTTAATATTTTTTTTATATTTATATTTATAATATAAATATTATTTTAATTAAATTTTAATAAATTTATTATTTATTATTATATTATTATTTATATTATTATTATAAATAAATTTAAAAATAATTAAATATATTATTTATATATATATATATATATATATATATATTTATACTTTAATTTAATATAATAATTTACTAAAGTATAATTATAATTTATAATTATTTTTCAAAATTTACATTTACAAGCTATCCAATTATCATACAATTTTTTATTTATTTCATTCTATTCTATTCTCTTGTGATATTTTGTACGTAAATTTTTTTTTATTTTACAATATTTTAAATATTTGTGAATGAAAAACTGTATATGCTTTCCTAATTTATTGCACTTGTCTTGCATTATTTTGCATTATTTAAGAATATTAATGATATATATATATATTATTTGCATTATAAGCAAAATTAGAATTTAATCAATTCGATAGGTTCGATTTAATCAATAAATTGAATTTTTATGCTAAATTTAAAACAAAATAAATCTCTAGTTTTCAACATTTAATTCTTTTATTTATTTTATCGCGCTCAACACTTAATCAATTGAAAACACGCACAGTGCTTACTAAGTAATAATTTATTGAAAAATGTAGCGTATATTAAACAGATATGCATATATATTGTATAAAAAAAGTTGCCATTATTAACGCAATAAGAAATTAAAAATATATGAATGATTTAAAGTATAATTTGTCCCGCGTTGTTTGAAAAGTTTGTTGAATTATTAAGCTTTTAAGCTGTTAATTTAATTGTATTATTTACAAACTAAGTCATTAAAAGTAATCTGAAAGTGTTAACAATGAAATTAACCGTTGCAATAACGTTATATTTAGCGGACTGTAAAAGCACTATGAGCAGACATCATAAAATGAAATCGCTGTTGAAAATGTGACTGGATTATAATGTCAAAAATAATAATATTATTTTATGATAAATATTTTGTTTTCGAAATACAATTCCGCGATATATATACGTCCAATAGGCCTCATTGCGCGCGCGGGTGTGTAAATATTTTTATTAAGTAACAAAATTATTAAAATTCAATATGCTAATATAGGGGTTCAGCGTTCAAAAACTGTTGATTATCTATAAACATGTCGTTGATTGGGTAGAATCACGTATTTTTTCCTATCAAAATATTTCCCTTATCCTAAAATATTTGGATCGTTAATGAGTCTGCGAAGAATAAAACGAAAAGTGCACAAAATGCTATTACATTAGTAATATAAAAATAGACGGATCGATGGAGCTCTTTCTCGAACAGCTTGAACACTTTCAAAGTAACTACTGTGACTTCTGAGCTGCTACTGCACTGTAATTGACGACGCACGACGCTGTCACTCTGACAAAAGGTGAAAAGATTTAGAGGCCGAGAGCTTCTACATATTTACGCCTCGAAATTCTTACTTAGCGGAAACGTTCGATGTACACTGATTCACTGAATAAACGAGATATGCATTTAAATGTAAAGTATCCCTGTACTTGCCAAGTACCAGCAAAAGTAACTGTAATTTCCTTCTTTAGGTATCACATGAGTCACAAAGTTTTTTTTTTACATATCTTCTTACTCTTGTGAATGAAGCTTAGATTTTGTATCTCGGCATTTGAATTTTGTTTAAAATTCAACAACGTTTCTTTAAAATTTGCACTAAAATGGTCGAAAAGTAATCATGTCGCGAATATTATTCCTGAAATTAGAAATTCTTTTTTGAAATTAGCGATTACAATATCTTAATTTAAAAAACCTTTATACGATGTAGATCATTATCTATACAACTTGTGCAAAAATCTTCGGCTTAAAGTGAAAATTAAAAGCAACAAAAATTGTATTGAAAATCTTATTTTCAACAAGTTTCACCACTGGTACTGCGATGTCAACCATAAACTATTCGCATTAAATATTATTAATAAATTTTACTGCTATTTTACCCACGGAGCATTGCCAGTACATTTTCATCTATAAGAATATCTTCGGTTTCATATGATTGCTTATAATTTCAATAAGGCTTTATTATTTATTATTTTCGTTTGCCAATGGAAACATAACATTGGTCATCGATAGCTTTCTTGCACAATTATACCAATACTTTAAGAGTTATATGTGACGAGGCAGAATTTTTAAAAACTGCTGTTACATTACACGATTAAATGCATCCCCTATTGCTAAGTAATAATAATAATAGACAACGAAGCTTAAAGGACGTTATATCTTATATAAAGTATAAATGTATAAATGAAAATACAAAAGATACAAATATTCCTCGTATATATATATATTATAAAACATGATTATGTTGTTAATTTTGTTCTTTTATTTTTCATTTTACAGTTCTATGCAGTGACCGTGTAAGCCAAATGACCAAGACTTATAATGATATCGAAGCAGTGACAAGGCTTCTGGAGGAGGTAAAAATTAAATAAATCCCAAAGTTAGGAAATCTCGCAAAATTCGGGTATTCAATGCCATCGTCATTGAAAGAAAATTGAGATTTTCATATAAATATTAGATAATCTATAATTGTAATTGACCTTTAGGTATCACATATCACGTTAATAATATAAATCCAAAAACTTGTAAAAAAATCCTATTACAATGAATTGCATATTTTAAATTTAATAATAATCTAATGGTTACATAATTGAAATAGTTTGGAAATTTTCTAATATTATAGATCCATAATTACTAATTTGTTATAAGATATATATATATAAGACAATAATTAGAAAATTCTTTCAAACTCTTTTTATTACCTAATGTCCATAAACAAAAATAAATCTTTTTGAGTAATGTATATAAAATTTTCTCCTCTTGACATATATTTGATGTTCGAATTATTAAAAAAAATGCTTTTATAATTAATATTAGAATTATATTAACATATGGTATATTAAAAATAGAATATTTTATTAAATGTATTAACAATGGAAAGTTAAATAAAAATTTGCCGATTATCATCGAAAACCTATTTTTGCAATACATTCGTGGCGGAATAAAATGATTAATCGTTCTTATAATACGATAATGTGGTTGTAAACATCGTTATTGCTTAATCTCATAATGACAAGTCATACATAAATTTATACCCTAGTTTTGACATCATTGTCTTTTCTTGTCTAAATACGTACATTTAATTACACATAAATGTTAATGATATTTACAGTTTACAATATCAATACAATACCATCGCCATTTATCTTATAACGCAAGAAGTTTATGTTATATGTAAATTTATAATAAAAAAAAATTGAAAAATTATAATTGATTGTGTATTAAAAATTTTTATCAACATACATACATTGTACTTAATATAATTTTGAATTCCATAATAATTAAGTAAAATCTAATTATAAAATTAATTACGAAACTTACGAATATAATGTATATTAAAACAATAATGTTCCATTATTAGTTAAATGTGTATTCAAATGTATGAATTGTTCCAAATTTAATTTACTCAACGCCGTTAAAATATACGAAGATAAATTCAAACAATTTATACTTTATATAAACGATATCGCGGATATATAATTATATATTCCAAGAACTTAATACTTGATAATCTTCATATATATAAAATAGCTCATAAGAGTGACACATAAACGCGCGCGCGCGCGCGTGTTTACATATATATGCTAATTATAATGCTAAATATTGAAATAGAAAATCTAACAATAATCGACTTATTTGAATGTTGTTTGGTATAAAAAAAAAAAAAAAAAAAAAAAAAAAAAAAACAAAAAAAAAGTCAATAATTGGCTTTAACGTTTTTCTGCAATTTGTACGTTCGCTTTTATTTGATTTTTGCGTTCGATTATAAGGCGGTAGTGTCTTATTTTTTCACTTGAAACTTACCGCACTATGGCTTCCAGAAAGAGAAGGATTTGGAACTTACCGCACGAATCGGCAAGGAGCTTTTGTCCCATAATCAAAAGCTTGAAACGACGGTCCAGGAGCTCGAGAATGAACTGAAGGTAGCGAACG
This sequence comes from Ceratosolen solmsi marchali, assembly GCF_000503995.2. Taxonomy (NCBI): domain Eukaryota; kingdom Metazoa; phylum Arthropoda; class Insecta; order Hymenoptera; family Agaonidae; genus Ceratosolen; species Ceratosolen solmsi. The sequence goes on from NW_011948415.1 coordinate 3,897,446, forward strand.
AGAAGATAACGCAATTGTCTTATGAGGTTAGCAAGAAAACTGAACTGATACAGGTGCTAACGAACGATGTGGACGAATCGGGCGGATCCGAGGCCGGTACACCCACCGGCTTCAGAGGCATCAACCTCGATGTCATGCAAAAGAAAATAAGTTCACTAGAGGATGAAAACAAACAGTTGAGAAATGAGTTTTCGAAGCTCGCGCACGAAGCTGACAATTGTGAGGAGCAGGAGGCACGTTTAGTTAAGGATATTACTAATCAATTAGGTCAGTACATATTCTTTGTCGAGTAATAATGCATTTGCAATTCCCAAGAATTTGGTAACATTAATGATGAGCTATTAAGATTTCAATCAATTTTCTTGAGAGTTTTATCGTAGCGTTGTGTGAATTATGGGAAAAGATTCTTGGTTTTTCCACCTAGCCAGTTACCAAAATAATTTAAAATAATAAAATTACATTTTCAATTTTTTTGAGCTTTTTGAGTTTTACCGTTTAACTATAATTATGTATAATAACGTTTGTTTTTAAGTATAAAGTCTCCCCCCCCCCCCATAAGTATTGCTATTACAATAGCAAATTTCAAATTTTATTCAATGCTGAAAGCTTAAATTGTGCATTGTTAATATCTACGCGTTGCATAAAATCTAAATAGATTATATATTTAATTTTGTACAATAAAGGCTCCAGTTGTTTTTCATGCCATATGTTATTTGCATTTATAAATGATATTGCCAATAATAAATATGCTATATACAATATATGTATATATGTATATATAGATTACAACATTGGGTAATCAACGGCTTGAAAAATTGTAATACATAAATAAGATATTATTTATAAAATAAAGATTGACTATTGAATTAAAAATGTTAACAGCCAACGCCAATATGGAAGTTTATGGAATAGCAGAGGAGCTCGATAGGCAGAAAGAGGAGAATCGGCTTCAGCACGAGCAAATTATCAACTTAACAGCAAAACTATCGGAAACCGAACTAAGGTTAGCTCAATTGATGTCTGAACACGATGACGTTAGTACTAACTTGGTGATTACGAAGGAAAATCAAAATGCTTTAGCCGATGAATTGGCCAAATTCAAGGATCGATACTCCGAGGTACAATTCATAATACGTTCCTCAAAATTCGAACGTCTTCATGCATTTAGACAGCTTTTATTTCTCACTTACAGGTTGTCAATATGCTAGCAGAAACGCAAGAACAACTCAGAGATCAACGTAAACGATCGATGCCAGTAGCTCGTGGTGGAGCACTTTTCCCATCTTTAGCCGCAGCTCCGCAACCGGATTCCATTGCTTTAGAATTAGAATCCTCGCTTTATTCGGAATTGAGTTTAGATTCGGGAATAATTTCTGATCGAATGTAAGTTTTAATGATTTTCTTATACTAATTTCTCAATCAAATACACAACTATAAATGACACTAGTTAATATAAAATAGCATTTTCCATAAGTGAGAATAAACAAAACAAAAAAACAAAAAAAAAACAAAAAGAAATCTTGTAACAGCTTGTGATTCAGCACTTGTGATGAAAGTAGCAACTCTGTTTTCAAAACGAGCCTGGGATTTACCCACTTTCTCTTATATCATGGCAGCTCTTTCTTTCATTTTCACGATATTTCGCATTACGTAAATAATCATATATAAAAAATTAAAATTAAAAATAATAAAAAATAAGACACCTCGTGAAAGGCAATTGATAATTTTAACGTTTAAAACACACGCGCACACGCACACAAGAAACCAATAAAAAGTTATAATTTGTTGAATTTTTATTCCAGACCTTCGTTTAAAAAGGTATTCAGTACTATAAAAAACGCATCGAGAAACTCGACAAATAGCAATGCCGATGGAATGCAGTTCCCGCGAATAGGTTCCATGACTACATCAACTATATCAAGCAGTTCCTTAGGACCACGTATGAGTTCAACTTTGCAAGGACGATCGAAGAATGCTCGTTCGACCTTCCCTAGTCTCGATTCTACAGGTCACAGTGATAGCGAGGGTTCTCTTCTCACTGATTCGGAAGATTACCCGTAAGACTGATAGTTTTATCGATTGATTGTATCGACTACCGCCACTTGATGTATCCTTTATTTCTATAATATTGCTTATAATATACTTACAAGGTGCATTAATTATTGAAACCCCATAATGCATTAAAGATTATTAATACTCGGTGCTTAATGAATTTTCTAAATTATTTTAAAGTCAGCGACTCGACGATCACAATGTACACACAAGTAGTTTAACAAACTGCGAACTAATAGTGCTCGAATGTATTTCAGTGCGCCCCAGCAAGTCGGTGTCCCGGGCATACCCGGAGCGGCAGATCTCGAAGCAGCTCTACGACGTTTGACTCCCGCCGAAGTATCGGCTCGACGTGCCTGTTTGAGTTCCGGGGCAGGATATAATTACGATTACGACACGGGCATTCACACACCACCGAATTTCATACCGTTTGGCTGCCGAACGCCCGATAGTATAATGTCAACTGGTAGTAGCGGCAACTTCAGTGGGTTCAGCGGCAACAGCTCGACAAGTTGGCGACTGCCTGAGAAATTGCAGATTATTAAGCCGATGGAGGGCTCGCAAACTCTGCACCATTGGTCAAAGCTTGCCACGCCAACATTAGGCACGTTGACGCCTTTTTCTTCCTCTTTATATTCAATTGTTTCTTGAGACGAGCACAAACAATTTACCATCGATACCAATATTATTATAATATTTTGCTTGCAATTAACACGTGTACTATTAGAAATTCTATGAGTTCGCGATTGTGAAAATGCAAATACCGAACGAATATGGCGATACAAGAAAAGAATAAAAAAAAAAAAAAAAAAAAAAAAATGTACTCGAATAAGATACTTGAACAGTTGATGATGTAATATGATATTTTCAGGCGGCTTGCTGGAAGACCGACCCGGTGTAAAAATCCGTGGCGGTCGGGCCCTCGAAGATCTTGGCCTGGAGATCTTTACCCTAACCGATGTTGAAGAGGACGAGGAGTATCTTAATCCGGGGAAACTCTTTCAAGATACTGGCTCGATCTATACCTACACCAACAGCACGGTAATGCATCCTGACGATCACACGATCATCACCTCGAGCCTCGTCTCGAGTCGCGTGCCCAGCGAACCTAACAGCGGTCTGAATACAAGCGTTAACTCGGGCGTCACCACGCCACACACTCTCAGTCGTCGTAACTCAACGTCGACTTTCTCGACGACCCTCGGTCTCGCCAAAATGTTGAACGAGCGTGGCATCAAGGCGGTCACCGCCTCCTGCGTCTCCACGCCAAACGGCGATAAGAACTTCACCCCGACAATGACGCCGTGCAACAGCCCCGACGGGAGCCCCGGACACTCGAGATCCGCTTCCCCGGAGCCGTCGACCTCCTCCATATCATTTGGCCTATTGTACAGTGGTGCTGAATTCTTGAAGCGCACTTTCAGCGGCGACACGCCGCAGAATACGCCTCGACAGACGGAGGCAATTAGGAAGAGCAGACGCGACAATGCTAAGCAGCAGAGTAACGAAGGTAAGGGAAAAGAGATCGAAAAGCAAGACTGGATGAACATGGACAGTATAACGAGCTCGAGTTTAGGCATGTCGCAATTGGCTCTTCAAGGGACGTTTTACTCTTGGCGGAAGAGCCCGATTGCACAGTTCGCCTACCTCAAGAATTCAATGTCGAGGAAAGTTGAATATGAGGGGAACTCTAGTGATTCTAGCTACGTCGCCTCGACAGTGAGCGACGACTCGCAATCTGGTGTCTCGTCCGTCAGTGGGAAGAGCGAGAGGTGCCAGACCGAGGATACCGACAATTTTGCGTCTACGCAAATATTGTCAACGAAGTTCCGGCACAGCGGTGGTGCGAGGTCCGTGACGAGGCCGGACCTCGGGCAAGTGAAGCAACAGTGTCAAAGTACCGGAGGTCCTGGATCCGGAGGCAGCTCGATACCGCCAATAGTTACGAAGGAATCGATGGCACAGTCGACACTCGGAACTATAAGTTCGCTCCTATTTGGCCGAAAGGGTGGCCTATTATAAGGTGCTCGCGCACATACCAATGAGACGACAAAATCTTGGTTACTGTGATTTAATACAATTGAGAGGAACGTATGATTATGCATTTTGCAATTAATCGATGATGAGTGATGAATGTAGGATTAACCAATTAATTGATGCTGTACTTACGAAGAAACGTAAAAATGACCGTAGGATGTGTAAAATGTTTTAATGAACCAATCATTGTTAATTATTGCTAAGTAATTGTTGAATTAACGGTAGCATTGTAAATTTAGCAGTTGTTTTCAGACTGGATACTGTTTAATTTCTAATTCAGTATAAACTTCAATTAGATATGTTAATATTGTAATGATATTATTCACGCTTGTCATTTGCGAGATTTTTTTGGTAAATACAGCAAATTCTTGTTGACGTTTATCTTATATCATCTGGTATATTATACTAAAGGTGTGATATAAAAATAAATGAATTTTAAGGATAACTAATTCGCGGAGACGAAAACACTTGTATTGTTTTCAATTTTATTTTCTTATCAAGGATAAATTTTCTTCGCTTTTAAGTTGACGTAAAACTTCTGCAGTCTAATAGTTGTATAATTACATAAGTGAAATAAGCAAAATGTTAGAGAAAGAAAGACAAGATAAAACTTTTTTCGTTACGTTACGTTCCTCCTTATAAAATTTATTATTTTTCATTTCTCTCTCTCTCTCTCTCTCTCTCTCTCTCTCTCTCTCTCTCTCTTTCCCATAACGATGGATTTTACCTTTGTCTGAAGGATACAAAATCTCTATAAATTGTGACAGTGATTTTTAGTCCAAAAAATTCGATTACATAATTGTTTTGTCAATAGTATATGGAAATAAAAGAGAAAAAACATGCATTTTATTTATTTAGACTTATCTATTTAAGATGATAGATATGAAATATTTAAATAATTAGTTATAATGATAATTTTCAATTAACTGTAAATTATTATTATTTTATAGTAAAAATTGCTATTGCTATGTCAAAATGTATTATGCTCGAAAGCTTAAATAATTCCATTGAAATTTATTTCATATGAAATCCGGATGCAAAATTTGTTACTATTTATAAACGGACAATTAACTATTCGTATTTTACATTATAGCAATAAAAATACATTTGTTTAATTAATGTTTAAAGTATCCTAAAATTAATATTCATATCCAAGAAAATCCGTTATCTTACGATAATAGACTTTAGAAGAAATTTGTGACTCTTGTCACTGAATAATACAATATTTTATTGTACCAAAGTGCACGGACATCAAGTGGTTTTACTCGAGAATTGAAGCGTCGAGATAAATCGAATAGTCGGTAATTTCATCGATAATCGAGGCAACATATTACGTGAAAAATTGTCTCGAAAGGTGATAATCACCTTTGGCAGAGGCCTTTTGTAAATTTAAGATTATTGAGATTAGTTCATTAAAAGAAGCTCGCAAATGTAGAAGTTGCGCGAGCATTTTATGTCTACTAATGGTGCATTAATGATCGTAGAAAAAGAAATCCAAGTATTTTCATGATAATGTGATCGCAATGGTGCGATTCGTTTTGTATGCACAGATATTGCGATACGGGGTAACGAGTCCTTTTTAGCTTATTGTGTTTGTAAATAGTAAACTCTTTATATAGTTATACGATATTCAAACATTAAATATACATTTATTTATTCTCTCATTGACAAGACGTTAATGGAAATAATAATCATAAGGTATAGAATGGATAAAAGAACAAAAACAAAAAACAAAAAAAAAAAACAAAACAAAAACAAAACAAAACAAAAACATTCACCACAAAGACTATTATTATTATCCGAACAAAAATCGAATCCGAAATATTAAAAATACTAAATTTAAAGCACAAATTAAATAAAGTTATAACTCGTTCGCCTACTTGTTTCGACGACAAAAATTAATGAAATTATTCCCATCATGAATTTAGTGCCAATTTATTTTTATTTCGAATATAAAACTTAAGTAATACAATTTTTATATTATTTTTATCGTTTAGCGCTTAATCGATAAAAATCTCTCCCATCGCAATTTTTAATGCGTTGTTAGAGCGTCGCTGCTATTGCCAGTCTTTGCGTTTAGAAGACTATGTACTTAGCGCCATTTGTGTTACGGTGACGCGCAAATTTGTAAATAATTTTAATGAAATATACATCATTGATTCTGTGGACAGTTCTATTATTATAACGCTTACATTATTTATTTTCGATGCAGCCGACACACGTATGCGAAAACATGTTCTGCCACTTTATGATGTACCACAGATGCTAATTCCGATCAATACAGTTTTGTGTGTGTGTGTATATATATATATATATACATATACATATATGAATTAGACGTATAACATGAAATAAATTAAGTTGATGAAAAAAAAAATAAATAAATAAATAAAAAACAAACAATAATAATAATAATAAATAATAATAAAATCTGTTTTACCTTAATGAAACGACAATAATCCATTATTTTTAAGTAATCGAGGACCAACTTTGATCCAGTCTCACTTTAAATCTCCAGCTGATTATCGACTCAACGTTCTTCTAATTTGACGCGCAGCAATGACTTCACGATTTTTAACGAAGCCATCGTTGCTTCGCGTGCCAAGTGATTAGATTGCGTGCTGTTTTTCAACTATTCTTACTTATACTTTCCCCCTCGTTACGTGACATTTTTTTTAAAACGAACTTTAGTCAAAAAAAAAAAATAAAAGAAAAAAAAAGATAGATTTACATTAAAAAATTTCTATATGGTTAAATATTCATTTCACATACTTACAATGGAATATGCATTTTTCAATTTTTAAAATTCTTTTTCTTTTTTTAAGCGTAAATGTATTGTATATTGATATGGAAAGTTGATTAATAGATTTGTCTGATAATAATTGCAAAGAATAGAAATCATTGAATTTGCAGACTTGTTAGAAAAAATTATTTTATAATAATATATCTAATAAAATTAGCTACGTATATAATTAATGAAGTATTTATATATTCAAATTAAATTTATTTCAATAAATTTTTTACAGTTAAAACGAATAAAATGTGTTCTATTTGAAAATATATGCTTTAAAAAGATGAAAAGTATATTTTTAATATTAAATTAATAAATGAAAGTATCGAAATAATGGAATCAAAGTAATAATTTCGTTTAAATTATTAAAATTAAAAACGAGATTTATCACTTTCTATTTTCAATTTGTGAGCTTTTTTTTATTTTTTTTTTTATAATCATTGTGTATTATTCAATTATGTTTTTAATTGTGGTTAAATTGATAATAATTTTTTGCAAATGATTAAATTATACTATTTTGCTGTATTATAAAAATTTGTAGTTCATAGTAAACAAGTGGTAGAATAATTATTATGCTTGACTATAAAAATATTTGAAACCATTATCATTTACCTGTTATTTCAAGTTATAAAGCATTTATTATTTTACGTAATGGATGAACAATAAGAACTTAATAGTTTTTTACTTATATAAAAAATACTGAAGATTTTAGTTTAAATATCATAATAGTATATTAACATACTTCTATAAATTTTTCATAATAAAGAGCTTTTTTTTATAATATTCTTTCTATTAAATAAGTTGTTGCTGGGCAAAATGAAAGCTAATGCGAAGTATTAAAAGTGTCACATGGTACGAGCTGCCGTTCAAGGCTATAAAATGAATTATTACAAGAATTACTATGAGGCTCGCGCCATAATAATGCTACTTTGGAACATAATGTTGTTGGAGAAAAAAAACAAAGTGATTTGGAGACTTTAAAGCTGCATAGAATTCTTTCAAAAAAAAAAAAAAAAAAAAAAAAAAAAATGTATATTATATTATATAGATAAATAAATATGAATAATTTATTCTTATTTCTTATTGTTAACCTCTCAGCATATGTTTAATGTATTAAATAAAAAGATTTTTAGGCATTTAAGTTAATAGAGTTTTAATATAATGAAGATTATACAAAGAACTAAGAATATATCGAATAAGTAACTATTCAGAAGAATAATTAAAGTTAAGTATGACAATGATATACTCCTAATCTCCAATATTTACAGCATTTATAAATTATTTTACATAATTGTAACATTAATATTACGTATATTCTATCAGCAGCAAACGTAGCTTGTAAACGCAAAGTAGACAGACAGCAAAGGATTATTTTAAGCAGATTATCAAAATTTGAAATAAATTGTTGTTTTAAAATAGTTTATAATGTATGGGATGTATAAAGATTTATCCGTATATATATATATATATATATATATATATATAAACATAAATATTGTTAATTTATTTCATTCGGTCGAGAGTAGCATTTATGTATATAAATATATATATATATATATATATATGTATTAGATATTTTCTATTATTGATAATTGAATTATTTCATTCACGCGACTGCAATATCTTCTCTGCAAAAATATCGGCTTTTATCCTTTAAATATAAAACTATTGTTAATTGTTGTTAATTAATATTAAAATTGATAATTTTTCTCGAATTATTATAACACTATAAAATTATTTTACAAATTTATCTAATACAATTTTGTCATAACTTTTAGATTTTCCAGATTTATCTTATACTTATAGTTTAAAATTTCGCTAAAATGTGTAAAAAAAAAAAAAAAAAAAATTCTAAAAACAATAATATACGTTAAAAGTTTCATAATCATTACTAATAATAGAATACCTAAAGTGCAGGTGGAATTGATAAATAAAGCAGAAAAATTAATACTTTCTATAAAGACTGTATAGAAATATCTATTTGTAAATATGTTCGCCTACCCATCCATACAAAGAACGGATATTTGAATTAATATTGAATTCAACATGTTTTTATCACTTTTTATCACGGGCCTCTAAGTATAACTGAATTCGAAATAAATCAGAAATAAAAACATGTGAAATAAAATGATTCATTGTTAGCAGCGTGTAAAAGCCTTTAATGAGAAAAACGATTGCAGTATTAATGTAACGTAAGATATGGACGTAGAAATAAAAATTTTTCAAACTTTCTAAATGTTTTAATTTCATTTTCATTTGCATTTTGAGCATAAAATTTAAAGAGTCCGTACACGGTAGAAAATATGTTTGTTTAAATGCTTCATTTGTTTATTGTACAGAAATCACTTGCACTATTCCACATTCCATGGTTTTAATAAGTTATATATATATATATATATTTAATATCTTTCATATAAAATTATTATATTTCTTATCAAACTTTTATCGATAATTTAAAAAACGAATGAAACTTTTTTCCTCAATTTCAAGGAACGTAATATGCCGAGTCACTAGTTTTTACTATATTTCACTAAAGACTCAGTGATTTATCAAAATTTAACTTTATATTGTTCACTAGCTAAGCTGCTTAATTGCTTATTTGATTATAAATTGAGCATTAAACAACATGGGCATATTTATATTTCAACCATAAGTAGAGAAATATTAATTTTACCCCTCATATTCACTAAACGCATCCCAATACTTTGTTAATTTTTACCAAACCTTTCTATTAATCTAAATTCATCAATTATTATTATTATTATTAAGATAATATCTTGACCTTAATTCTTCATTCCCTATTTAATGTGCAAGCGCATTCATACCTTATGCTTGTAATTGCACATGCGCGAAGTTGAAGACCTCTTTGACCTAACTAAATATCGCGTACAGTCACGTATCGCATTTAAATTGAAATTTTAAAAGAGACGCAGTGAAAACTATATATTATAAAGTATAATGAATAAAAGCTAAACCTAACTAAAATCCTTCTTTAACGAACATTGACAACAACAAAACAATAGTTTAGTAATATTTCTTCTCATTTTAATATCTTTGCTTAATATATTTGCTTGATTTATGTCGCTAAATTGTCGCTTCTAACGTTTTTAAAAAAATACCATCCGCCTAGTACTGTAATTTTTGCACTTTATATCGCAATCGTAAATATCATTATTATCGCTCAGCTTTTTTCCGAATATTTGATATTTCATGGGACATTATTGTTAAGCATTTTTAGCCGTTAATTATGATATTTATTTTGCACTTATCGCAATAAGCAGTAGGTGGAGTGATAAGTATATTTGCCAGCATTTTCGAGCAAATAAACCTCAATTTACGCATAAAGCTTAACTCCTTAACTCCTTTTATCAATAATGAGGTAAATATGAGCATTGAAGATGCACGTGAAGCGATATGATTTAAGATGTACTATACGTATTGCCGACCTACTCGACTCCTTATCAACACTTTTATAACTTCCAACTCTATGTTGTGCTTTACAAAGGATTTATTTTTATGGAACATATTGTTTCTTAGCTGCCTATTTGAATTTATCATTGGAGTATCATTGTTAGTAACGTCCCGAGGATGCGACCACCTTCTCGCTCAATTAAAGTGTATTTTTCATTAAAGTTCTTTGTGTGCGCGTGTGCGTGCGTATTGAAAAACGAGTGGTTTTGAAGTATTTTTTTTTCTTCGATTATTAGGATGCATTGCCAATGACTGGCTGTTGCAGTGCAGAATTGCTTCTTTTGTAAAAATTCCTTGCAAAAAAAGAAAAAAAAAAAAGAAAAAATATGAAAGAAAACAACTTGATCGATCGACCATATAAATGTGTATTACCTATAAACCTAATCGCTCGAGATAGCAGAGAAAAAGTCGAATCTTCCATTTCAGCTGTAACTTTAATGTTAAAGAAACGTGACTTTTTTTCAAATTGAAAATTTATACTCTTTTTCAAAAATTATTGCTTTGAAGTCACATAACTAATACTTAGCATGCATCCGAGGTGGATGACGAGGACGTATTTAAGGATAATAAATCCATCGATAAATCTATATTTAACAATGTAAATATAATATTTATTTATGTAAAATTTTATAATATATTGAACATAATTGTATGTTTACGATTGCATTTATGCTCGTAGGTCTTAAAATACATTGGTAAATTAACAAGTGCTTACGGATTTTATAATTCTGCACGTCTATGCATGTCTATGCACTTTTCCATCCAACTCATTAGCGATGGATTTTCACACCCGTCGCCCTTACCCACACTTTCGCCCGGTTATATTTGAAATAATTCTGGAAATTCTCTCAACACCATTTTTCTTTTATTTATAAGCCGTGCAAATGCCTCGCAGCCGAGCATTTCCTAATTAAATGCTAAATTTAATATGCAAATATTTAATGGTACACATAATGTATTATAGAATAATAAATAGATAAAAACAAAAATTGTAATGTTTATTTGGAGCAAAATAACGTTTACCGTTTACAACCGTAAGCTTATTATTAAAATTATGGAACGTGAATTTTTTAATAAAAGTGTGCTCGTACATATGCTTCGGCTGGCCGGTACTGTTTAATTAAATAAAAAAATAATAATGTCCGTTAAATAAAAATAAAAAATAAAAATAAAAAAAAAAAATGAATTTCAATAAATGGTAGAAATAGATGAGAATGTTATTGAAAATTAATGAAAATTCACATAAGTGTATAACTTTGCTAGAAAATAAGAATAATTTTAATTTGAATGTTTCATATTCGAATACATTTTGCTACTAATCATCTTTAAAAGTATAGTTTACGTTTTATACTTGTTATCTCAAATTGCCCGATGATAATTAGGATACGACAATACGCCCATAATATATTGCATCCAATAAAACTAGAATAATACTCATTTATAGAAAAAATTTTATTATTACACGCCTTGACTATATATATACGACCGAAAATAATGAATCAAGTGCAGTTACGCATTTTCCACCGAAGGACCAAAGATAAACGACAATGTGGAAACGCATTTAGACAATAAGCAATAACCAACTCTAATGGAATGTTCATAAAAGTTGAGACTTTTGGAGCTTTTATTGTATAAATTTTGTTCCATCGCTATATGTCGTGGCAATGCGAACGATAATTTTGTATGTGAAGTAAAAAGACTAGCGATAACAATTTCGTTATAATTACCTTGTGAAATATGTAATACATCCGTCTTTATCAGTCTTTATAGTATCAACAAAATGTGCTCACATGACCGATTGTTTATAATAGAACATTGTTATATAGTTTTAAGCTTTAAGAGACGTATAATTTCGGAATGAAAGAGATTTTTGTTTTATAGGAAGTCACTTGCAACGTCTTACTTCAATTTGTTAATAATGTACTTGCATTTTTTCATGTGCTTAAACATTCGCTCATATTCTTCAATTACTTGTCCTTCATATCCGCTTCATAACTTTTCACCTCCTTTTGATATCCAGGAGCCTTTCGTCCCCGAATAAGCATCGAGCTATTAATTTCCTTCTACACAAGCATCTCGATCGACCTCAATCCAATCCATCGCTCCATCCAATCATCCCACATACAATTTATTACAATTTCATGTTTCTCATTTACATTTAGTGATTATTTAAAAGTTCTTTTATTAATTACCATCTTTTAAATATCATTTACAGCTTCTCCCGCTCTTTTGTCAATTATACAGGCTCTCTCTCTCTCTCTCTCTCTCTCTCTTTTCCCACAATTTTTAATATTTGCCCCTCGTCGTTTACGCATCCCACCCATCGATTATCTCTCATTCGTCATTTCTCCTAACGAATGAATGAATGAATGAATGAATGAATGAATGAACGAACGAACGAACGAATCGATTATTTATTTATCGGTTTTATCGTCAGCGCGGGAGCCCGAGTCCCGATTAGCAGGAAGGTGCGAGGAAGAAGTGATCGGACGGTGATGCTGGCGTGTGAAGGAGGCGGGAATAAAAAGAGAGGGCACGAGGTGGAAGATGTAAATGGGCATTGGCGGATGTAATGTAACAAGGGCCTCGTGATTAAATTGAAACGATTGCGTGGCTTTGACCAATTGCCGTCTGGCCGCAGCGGAAAGTCAATGATCATACGTTGCGGCGATTATAGACGAATGAGAGAGTCGTCGTCCTCGTGGTCGTGGTAGTGATTGTGGTAGTGGTCTTGATCGTCGTCGTAGTCGTCGTAGTCGTAGTCGTCGTCCTCGTCGTCGTCGTCGTCGTCGTCGTCCTCGTCGTCGTCGTCCTCGTCGTCGTCGTCCTCGTCGTCGTCCTCGTCGTCGTCCTCGTCGTCGTCGTCGCCGTCGTATGGAAATGTCGTCGTGTGGCTCGTGCCGGCGTAAGCGGGCGATGCGCATGCGATACGCGCAGGAATGTGCGCTGCGTGTTGTGCCGCTTTATGCTATTGTTCGCTCTTCCTCTTAGATTCAGCAGACTTCTCCCGGTTCTTTTCGGAATATGGCGGATGCCGAGGTGAGTCTGTCACGTGGAGGGCCATTCGTTTGGCCACTATTGTGAAATAAAGAATTGAAAATGTGCTTTTCGTTGCAGCTGACGAGGGCTTTAAAAGATCTACCGAATCGAATACAAATTGCCAGCAAGACCGAGCGGCGGGACGTAATTCGGAATGTCGTCGATGTGTTGTCAAATCCTGGTGTGTATAGTCTTTGGATTATTATTGAAATTGAACGGATTGTCGGTGAGAGATGGAAATCTTTTCGCTCGCCGGCCCGTGGCTTCTCATCGTTTGCCCATTGCCATTCGTTACGACGGCGTTTTAACTTAGTAATCGATGCTTCGTAGGCTTACTAGGCGGAACATATTTTTTACATATATTTGATATATTTTTATGTATATTTTACCTACGCTTTATTGCATATATCCCAAGACAAACGTGTTGAGATTTGCCTATGCTTTTTTTTTGTGCGTGCGCGTGTGTGTGTGTGTGTGTGTGTGTGTGTGTGTGTGTGTGAGCGCGCGTGCGAGATTGTGCACTAAAGTTATCGTAAAGCCTGGGTAAATGGATTAAGGAGTCGATGCTGTTTGTTGTAGGAATCAATGAGAAGATCGTGGCTGGCATTTGCAAGAGCATATCGATCACCTTGCATCGATATAACGACACTGCTTCTCAGTCCTACGTGACGAGTCTGATCCTGGCACTGATAAAGAACCATCCCCAAGCCACCGTAAAGCATTTAACCAGCGTGGTTGTGGAACAGGCTGCTTGTCACAGGAATTTAATGCCAACGTAAATAAATTGGAATTTATCATTGTATTACGAGACCTTGTATCGCCCTTGCCTATAGGAGAATTTACATTTAAAGATTCTACGGTAGTCCACGAATAGTCCCGTAAGCCCCGTAAGCCCAAAAAGTTCCACGAGTCCCGTGAGATACGCCTTCTGGTATTTACAAATTAAGTCTCGTACGTATGAATTAACGACGAGGGCCTAATTAGACATTGATATTTGTGTAGCGATATGCTGTAGAGCGAGACAAGGATGCGATATTAAACAAATACTACTAGTGCGTTAAATTTGGTCTTTGTCATAATTAATGTTAAAATCATTGCAGGTACAATACCGCCTCGTCCGCTTACGTTGTGCTAAAATGGAGTTCCTTAATTTTTCTACACGCGGCTAACGAACTTACCAGCTCCGGTGGCGCGGAGCTGGCCAATTTAATAGAGGCCCAAGCAACTTTGTGCGCCGCTGCGTTAGCCGCCAGAAATAAGAAGCTGCAGAATAAAACTGGCTCGCTCTTGACTTACGAATGGAATGCCGTTAAGAATAATATCGATGAGAAGTATGTAGATATTTTAATTACTTTGGAAGCCAGCGAAGGTGTCGTTGCGCTTGCTGGCGTATTAACGACTTACCTCACAACGTCAAACAAAATTGATCTTATAGTAAAACTGAAAGCCAATATTTTAACTTCTTTTATCAAGGTTTGCGTAAGTTGCAAAAAGAAGCCAGATCTCTATATTATAGACGCGGCAGTCCCATTTTTGAAAAGAGTTACTCACGATGATTTCAGAAATCAATTATTACCTGCTTTGCAAAAGGCTATGCTGAGGAATCCAGAAATTATAATCGATACCGTCGGCCACATTCTCAGTGGCCTTAGTCTTGATTTAAGCGACTACTGCCAAGACATCGGTAACGGATTGTTCACAAATTTATATTCAAAAGATGATTTGGTTAGAGACGAAGCTGCGGATGCCTGTAGAAGGCTGTCGCTTCAGTGCTCCGACAGCTCCATGGTAGAATGCTTACTGTCTTCGATATTTTCAGTATTTCATGGCGCCAAAGGCAAATTAACAGTGGCCACTCACAAAATCTCAGTCTTACAAGGTGCTGGCAATTTAAGCTTTAATATCGCCAGTGGAAGTAGTATACAAAAATTGGCAGAGATCGCTTGCGGCCACTTTATTACAGTTTTCAAAACGGAAATTCACGAGAAGACACTATGCCACGCACTGGAAATGATGTCACTTTGGTGTCAAAAGTTTTCCAGCGACGTGCCTCAAAACATCATCGATGCTTTTAAACAAGGAATGGCTTCTAAGAATTTGACACCAGCGGTGCGAAGCGCCTATCTCAGATTGCTCTTTTCCATACCGACTCAGCTAATAATCCATCACAAGGGAATCATAGTCCCAATCCTAGCACAATCCATAACAAAATCCACGCAACAGTGTGCTCAGCCTGCTGTAGTGACGGAAAGTTTATACGCTGCTTATTTGCTTCTGAATTTAGTTCTGACCGATCAAGTGGAAAACGACAAACAAGCAATCTTATGGTCCGCTGTTGATAATCAAATCTTCTTTAACGAAAAGTTCTTATCAACTTGCAACGACGATACAATTTATTATCTCATGTTGTTTTGCGAGAAGCTCATTTCGAACTTTTCCAACAAACTAAACGAGAAGAGTTTGAGTGGAATCCATCGGGCGATTATAGTTTGTATAACAACGCCAAAGTTTGCTACAAGAAATAAGTGCTGCGCGTTGGTGAAAAAATTTCTCACCGGACTTAAATCTTACGAGCCACTACGGTCTCTCCTCATTGAATTTAACAAGTTTCTCGAATCGACAAAATTCCGATCCGAAAATGACAAAGACAATATCAAGGATGACATTAATGCAGAGAAATTAGTTTGCGGCATTTCACTCGCCGATGGTCTTTTGGCAATCTGCTCCAGTTCGTTTGTATTCAAGGAACTCGAGCAGGATGTAATCAAGGACTCGATAATCCCAGCCCATCACCCGGTCATTTTCAAAGCAGTGCCAAATTTATGGAGAAAAATCGTGAAACATTATAACGATACGCCAGTGAACTTTTTACGAAAGTGTAGTGGTGAAGTGAGAAAGATGTTCATTCAAAGTTACAAAAATGTGGCGAGTTATCATAACGCGCTTAATATTGTTGCTTCTATAGCTCCTGACGTCATTATTCCACCACTGATATCACACGTTACTAATAAATTCGGCAATCCCGAAATCACAAAGGTAACCAAGGACGAGTACTTTACGTATTTAATGCCCGAAGGCGAGCTCTATGATAAAAGTGTTCTTCCGGGCAACGATGAAAATAACATTCTCAATGCCATGAATATGAAGAGAGAGAGCAAAGTGTATACGTTTAAGGAGCAACAGGAAGAGCTACAGCTGAGAAGAGAATTGTACGAGAAGCATAAAAAGGAGGGGAAAATAAAGGAGCCGAAACTCACTCCTAAACAAGAAGAGACCCTGAAGGCGCAAGTAGCCAAGGAGAATACGATAAGACAGAGACTTAGCGAAATGAATGCAAATATATGTAATGTCGTGTCGATGATCACTGCGGTTGTCCAAGGAAATGGCTTTCATTTATCATTGCACTTTAAAGATCTATTGCCTGCGATATTAGGAAACTTGTCATCGCCACTTGCTGCTCCAATTATGAGCCAACTATTTGTCAAGCTCTGTGACATTGTCGTCCAATCTAACGATCCAACTCTGTTTCAGCTTATTGCTCATGTTACGCTACGACAATTTGATCCTCAGTGTGATTTAGATCCGGCTTGGGAAGACGAAGAGCTTGCAAGCGCGATTAAACGCACGCTAAATCTCATTCATACGATGACTGGAAAGAAAAAGCAATTATTCTGTGCTCCGGCATTCTGTTACATTTTTTATTTCATTAAGAAGACTCTGCTAACCTGCAATGATGACGGTACAGTTGCCATTTATAATTAAACTTAAATATCACTGAACAACTCCTTTCCAAAATTATGAAATTTCGATATTTCGATATTTATCAAATATTTATTAAATTAAATTAATTATTAAATTGTTGGTGTGTTTGTTTAAAAGATAAGTGGATAAGTGATTCGATAGCATTGCCATTAAATTCTAATAATAAAATAATGAAAAGCAAGGGTTTTCTCCGCAAGGAAAATCTTGCAGCTGATGGGCATTTCATAACAAAAAAATAATTAAATAAATAAATAATTAAATAATTATAATTATAATAAAAAAAGTATCTAGCATTTAAACGCTACCCATGAAATACTATAATACCTTGAATTATTCAAAATAACAACTTGGCGAGTTCCTCATTCATATATATATGTGTGTGTGTGTGTGTGCGTGCGCGCGCGTGTGCATCTTTATTGCCAATTTAGCCTAATATTTCATGCTTGCAAGTATTATTATTAATCTTGCTTTACAACAGCCATGATAACTAAGGGCCTGCAAATAATGCAAGACCATGCCAAGCAACGCGGCGACTCGAACAACTCGGAGGACTCTCGACACCCACGACACCTGCCCCGCAAGCAGATGCTCGACCTGCTGATCGAGCTGATGAGCAGCACGAATGGCCGTGTACAGACCCAATCGGTCACCACCTTCCTGGACGTCGCTCACTCGAGCAGCGGCACCGAAGGCGCCGCTTTAGCGAACTCCGAGGAAATAGACTCGCTTATCGGCGCTCTACAGAGTTCAATGAACACGGTGCGGGAGGCGGCACTTTGGGCCCTCATGATTATTCGAGACGCCTTCCCTACGAATAAAGAGAATTCCGAGCAGCTCGTCAACTTAACTAGAAGGATCTGGATAGCCAGATTCGATGACAGTGAGGAGAACAAAAAACTCGCCGATGAACTCTGGACCAAAGCTGGTACGGGCTTCCTCTGTCACTCATCCTCCCGCACTCTCCCTTCCCTTACCACAAACGTCAATTCAATTTTGTCTGCATAACGCGTAATGCGTAATGCGTAGGCAAGTTTAGTAATGAGCGATGCGGCCATTCAATATTTTCATTTCGTTCGTCAAAAAAGAGAAAGATATTAAGTTGTTGTTGTTTTTTTTTTTTTTTTTTTTTTCCCCCGATGATGATTAATTTCAATTTATCTGGCCTCGCGAACTCCAATCATTCATTCCGAGATAATACATTTACAATATTTACATTTTATTTTCTTCGAATGAACAAAGTACTCGACATATCAATCAAGTTGACCAATCAATCAAATTGGCCGTATACGGCAAAGTGCATTGACATTTACTACCACAAGTTTACCTTTGTTTATCAAAACACACAGATCTCGAAGCCAACCCGGACATTCTCAGCGATCTGCTGGTCGAGGACATTGGTCACCCGGTGGATTCGGTGCAGCAGGCGGCAGCCCGCGCCCTCGCGCATACCCTCGCGGAAAAGCCGCGGCTCGTGCCCGCTATTCTCGATCGCCTCCTCGTCGTCTACCAGGCGAAGCTCGCCATGATTCCGCCGAAGCTCAACGACTTTGGCCGCATAATCGAGGAGCCGATCGATATCTGGGAGCCCCGTCGTGGTGTCGCACTCGCTTTCACCCAATTCGCAGTCCTCCTCACCCCCGAAACCATACACACTCTTATACAATTCTTCGTCTCGACGGGTCTTGGCGATCGCAATCAAATGGTACGCAACGAGATGTTCATGGCGGCGGTCGCCGCCGTCGATCTCCACGGCAAGGATAACATAGCGTCGCTGTTGCCCGTATTCGAGGATTTTATGGATAAGGCTCCCAAGATCGAAAGCTTCGACTCC
>NW_011948415.1:3916551-3971453 GCF_000503995.2 Ceratosolen solmsi marchali
GCTTCGACTCCAGTAAGCATAGCGTCGTGATCCTCATGGGCTCGTTAGCCCGGCATCTAGATAAGGACGATCCCCGAATTAAACCGATCGTTCGACGATTGATCGCTGCTCTATCGACTCCTTCCCAACAGGCAGGTCTTATTTCTTTTATTCATGAATTCGATCCACGTTTCACTAAATCGTGAAGGATTATCATTAGAATAATTCGCGTAAAGTCACTTAAATCTTTCAAAACGACGATCACACGGTCGTTTGATCGCGGAAGCCATGGTAAACCTGAAAAACTTTATCAATGCATAAGAAATTTATTATATTGTCGGTCTCGGCTCAGCGCTTATGTCGCGATTTTTTTTTTTTGTTTGTTTTGGTGTGTTGGTGGGTGTACCTCTGCCCGTGTGTGTTGGTGGATGTATCTCTGTGTGTGCGAGCGTGCGCGCGTATTTTTTGGTGGGTGCATCTGTGTCTGCGTCTCTCTCTCTCTCTCTCTCTCTCTCTCTCTCTCTCTGTATATCCGTGGTAAGTCCGCATTTGTGTGCGTGTGTGCGGGGGCGGGGTGTTTTTTTTCTTCTTTTCAAACCATTCGCATGTAGATAAAAAGCAACGACATTCTTCGTTATTGTTATTGCATTTATAATGGACGATTTAATTGGCGAGCGTGCGCAAGGCCATGAGAATTCTTTTATTCTTTTTAATGAGAAGAGAGCGTTTCTATAAAATCAGGTGCAAGAGGCCGTGGCCAATTGTCTGCCGCACCTAGTGCCATCGATCAAGGAGGACGCTCCCAAGATCGTCCAGAAGCTCATGCACCAGTTGCTCAACTCGGATAAATATGGCGAGCGGAAAGGGGCAGCTTATGGCTTGGCCGGCCTCTTCAAGGGCATGGGAATATTGGCGTTGAAGCAGCTCGACATCATGACAACACTGACTAACGCCATCCAGGACAAAAAGAATTATCGACACAGGGAAGGTGCGCTGTTCGCCTTCGAGATGCTCTGCACGATGCTCGGCAGACTCTTCGAGCCCTACATCGTCCACGTGCTGCCGCATCTGCTGCTTTGCTTTGGTGACTCGAGCCAGTATGTCAGGGCGGCAACGGACGACACTGCTCGAGTGGTAATGAGCAAGCTATCGGCTCACGGTGTCAAGCTCGTCCTTCCCAGTCTTCTAGCTGCTCTCGAGGAGGATTCTTGGAGGACAAAGACAGGTTTGACTCGAACTTAATCGCCAATCGCCGTCTTTCTTAATACACATTACTATTCAAATCAAATTCTTATTACAATCTCTGCTCGCGATAGTTGAGTGTAAAAAGGTTGAGGTACATCTCTTTAGCCTCTCAACTGTTGCAAGCAAGTTTGATTAAGTGATAATCCATCTGTTTATCGACAATAGCCGTAGCTAATTGTTGCGAGTGTTCAACTGTCCAACGAGTCGAGTAAGTCGATAAGCGACAATGTTTATCAAAAAATTATTTAACATTGTTTAGACTTGTCGCCCTAACGGTTTAAAAATTTTAATCGCTCGACCACGTGTTCCTCAAAATCTTAAAAACTCTCTGCAAGATGCAAGGTGTGACGACAGTAACATATACGATTGACCGAGTCATAGAGAATATATAAAATATAAATATTCGCCTTATTATTAAGCATTAAATGAGGCTAAAGTAAAAAATGTTATGAAGAGGAAATTATCGATGCCAAATCATGGGAAGGAAAAATGCGTATTGTCTGTCCCCAGGTTCCGTGGAGCTTCTTGGTGCAATGGCATTCTGCGCACCCAAACAGTTATCCAGCTGTCTGCCAAGTATCGTCCCAAAGCTCATCGAAGTCCTTAGCGATTCCCATACCAAAGTCCAACAGGCTGGTGCGGAGGCCTTGAAGGTCATTGGTAGCGTTATCCGTAATCCCGAGATACAAGCCATCGTGCCAGTACTGCTGAAGGCTTTGCAAGATCCAGCGAAAAAGACAGCCATGTGCCTACAGACTCTTCTCGATACTCAGTTTGTGCACTTTATAGATGCGCCGTCGCTCGCTTTGATCATGCCGGTTGTGCAGCGTGCTTTTATGGACAGATCGACGGAGACGAGAAAGATGGCTGCTCAGATAATCGGGAACATGTACTCGTTAACAGATCAGAAAGATTTGACGCCGTATTTACCAACGATCATTCCAGGATTGAAGACGAGTTTACTCGATCCAGTGCCCGAGGTGAAGAGCGACGATTATGCCTTTTTATTTCTTTTATTTTATATTACTTCCCACCCCGATTCTATTCATTGCCCATCGAAATCGACAAATGTCAGAGATTTTGAGCTTATCATGGGAATTTAAACTAATTCGTTTTGCCAGTTGCACGAATGCCATTTTACAAAAGTAACGCTTTTTTTTTTTTTTTTTTTTTTTTTTTTTTTTTTTTTTTTAATTATTAACCTTGTCGATTAGGAACTGTAAGAAAGAGAAAAACAAATTCTATCAACATATTTATAAGCAGCTTGGATTTTGTTGATTTTCAAAAGGATATACCAAATTTTATTAAGTCATCGTGGAATATCTATACATTAAAGTTTATCCATTCAAGCTGCACCATACAAAAATCTTAAAAAATCAAAGGCATTATTTATTACGTAATAACGTAAGGTTTATGCGTTGTAATAATTCAATAAAAAGTTTTACCGATCATAATTACACCAGAACATCGATTATTTTATAGAATAGAAAGAAGCAAAGATAAAGTTGCAATTAGGCACGATTCCTTGTGCCGTACCTAACAATACAATTTCATTTCCACATTCGATTTCTATAATAAAAGTCAATTTTATTCCCATTAAAATCCAACATAATATTTGACTCGGATGCTTTAATTCCTAGGTGCGCAGCGTCTCGGCACGCGCCCTCGGTGCGATGGTTCGTGGCATGGGCGAGTCGAGCTTCGAGGACCTTCTACCTTGGCTCATGATGACGCTCACCTCCGAGACGAGCAGCGTCGATCGCTCGGGTGCAGCTCAAGGCCTCTCCGAGGTCGTACGCGGCCTCGGCGTCGAAAAACTCCACAAACTTATGCCGGAAATTATAAGCACGGCCGAACGCACGGACATCGCACCCCACGTCAAAGATGGCTACATCATGATGTTTATTTACATGCCGAGCGCGTTCACGACGGAATTCACCCCGTACATCGGCCTCATCATAAATCCGATCTTGAAGGCCCTGGCAGACGAGAACGAGTATGTGAGAGAGACGGCCCTCAGGGCCGGACAACGAATCGTTACCTTATACGCCGACTCGGCGATTATGCTGCTGTTGCCTGAGCTCGAAAGGGGATTGTTCGACGACAACTGGCGTATAAGGTATTATTATATTGGTGTTTACATTAAAAAAAATTATCCAACGAGTGGATGATTTCAGGATGTTTCGTTGAAAAATGAAAAATGAAAAATGAAAAATGAAAAATGAAAAATGAAAAATGAAAGAGGAAAGAGGAAAGAGGAAAGAAGAGAAAAGAATGCCTTTTGAAATATAGTCACACCTAGCCCACCTCCCAACCCCACCCACCATTCTCCAATTTCTTTTTGATAAAAAACGTAAAGACCCGAATGACCGACTCGTCCATGTTGGAAGGAGGAGGGTTGTACTGATAATCTGGCTCGTAGGTATTCATCGGTGCAGCTGCTCGGCGACCTCCTATACAGAATATCCGGCGTATCGGGCAAAATGTCGACGGAAACGGCGAGCGAGGACGACAATTTCGGAACGGAGCAGTCGCATTACGCGATAATCAAGGCTCTCGGAGCGGAGAGGCGCAATCGGGTGCTCGCCGGTCTCTACATGGGCAGATCCGACGTGGCTCTGATGGTGCGCCAGGCGGCGCTGCACGTTTGGAAAGTCGTGGTGACGAATACACCCCGTACCCTGCGTGAAATTCTCCCAACCTTGTTCTGCCTCTTACTGGGATGCCTGGCGAGCACGAGCTTCGATAAGAGGCAAGTGGCCGCCCGCACTCTCGGCGACCTCGTGCGCAAGCTCGGCGAGCGAGTGCTCCCGGAGATAATACCGATTCTCGAGCGTGGACTGCAAAGCGAGCAATCCGATCAGAGACAGGGCGTCTGCATCGGTCTGTCGGAGATTATGGCGAGCACGAGCAGGGACATGGTTTTGTCGTTCGTTAACAGTCTCGTACCGACCGTGAGGTAAGGACCATTTGGTCGATCATTACCGACTTTTTCATATTAACTTTTCATATTGACAACGACGACGACGACAACGACGACAACGACGACAACAACAACAACGACAATTACAATAATAATAATAATAATAATAATAATAATAATGATAATGATAATAATGATAATAATGATAATAATAATAATCATAATAATGGGGCTTTGGACATTTTGTTCCAACTCTCGCACTCTCGGCTAGAGAGGATAATTGAAGGAAATTTGAGAGTAGATAGGGAGACAAAAATATTATAAGCCTCGTATCGTTAGTTTAAGGGAATAAAGTTGATCGACAGTACTTTGCCCAGAATGTCAATGAAATTTCATTTTGTATGTTGTAAAAGACGTGCGTGTATGTATTCTCCACCAATGAGACAAAAATTTACGATTAATAATAATCGGGCAGATAAAAGCCATAAAAAAGGTGGAGGACTGGCCTTTTGTTAATTAAACCATTGTATTAACGGGGGAATATTAGAGGAGGATGACGTGCGCGAGGATTACCCATTCAATCGAATAAAATTAATCGTACTTTTAGGAAAGCCCTTTGCGATCCATTACCAGAAGTACGCCAAGCTGCAGCAAAGACCTTCGATAGCTTACATTCGACCGTAGGAGTTCGCGCACTCGATGACATCCTTCCGGCCATGTTAACCCAGCTTAACTCACCGAACCAAGCCGAGGCTGAAAACACGTTGGATGGACTGCGCCAAGTCATGGCAATTAAATCTCGAGTTGTCCTTCCTTATCTCGTACCTCAACTCACTAGTCCACCTGTCAATACAAAGGCCTTATCCATACTGGCGAGCGTAGCTGGCGAAGCCCTCACGAGGTTCGTACCACATGCAATAAGTCGTCCTGACCAATATATAGGGGCGGGGTGGATGAGGAGGAGGATGGGGGGGGGGAGAGAAAAACAAGTCGACAATTGTTAAAAATTTATGTAAATAGGGAAGGATAAGGATGTAAATGTTATTTCACAAGATTTTCTTAAGTGGAAGGTCTTTTTAGCGTGTGTGTTGTATTTCAAGAAATACCGATATACTTTTTGCTTCGATAATTCACGTCTTTGACGTTCAAACTTTCTTGGCCTTTAACGGCTTAATAACAATAATTGATCGTCCTTTGTATAAAACAATTTTTTTTTTTTATATACGAGGCATTTTAGCGATTAAAAGAAAAAGAAAGAAAGAAAGAAGGAAAGAAAGAAATCGCTAAATCACGGCTGACGCGAACGAACGCCAATTATACATCAAAAGGAATTTTCACCCAAGATGTTGATTGCTCCTTCATTGCCATTAATTATTGTTCTCGATGCGTGACTGCCAACTGGAAGTGTATCGTTATTTGCAAATTTCAATGCTAAATGATCATTGTAATGGGGATCCTCAGCCGGCAATGCTTTCAGGCCACCTTTATACGTCATAAATATACGCATGCTTTACAGATTTTTGCACAAAATTTTGCCAGCCTTGCTCACCGCCCTATCGAGCGCCCAAGGTACCTCCGAGGAGATGCAAGAGCTCGAATACTGTCAGGCTGTCGTGTTATCGGTCGCCGACGAGATCGGCGTAAGAACAATTATGGACCAGCTAATGGAGGCAACGCGGTCCGATGATTCAAGCCGTAGAAGAAGCGCCGCGACACTTTTGTGCGCATTTTGCAGGGACACCAGGGCCGATTATAGCCAATACGTACCGCAACTTTTACGCGGACTCATCCATCTTTTTACCGACGATGATAAAGACGTGCTGCAGATGAGTTGGGAGGCCTTGACAGCTGTGACTAAGGTGAGTGAAGATTGCCGCCAGTAGTGCACTATACGGGATCTATTTGTCCAATTGAAGAGCGCACGGCTTTTAAATAATTGATAAAGCGTCGGCATAAAGATCCTTGAATGTTTACTTGCAGACTCTCGGGTCGGATCAACAAATAGCACACGTTCAAGATATTCGACAAGCCGTTCGATTCGCCGTTTCCGATCTGAAAGGGCAGGATCTTCTGCCCGGCTTCTGTCTACCCAAGGGTATCACCCCAATATTACCAATTTTTCGTGAGGCCATTCTGAACGGCATGCCGGAAGCTAAGGAACAAGCTGCCCAAGGTCTCGGGGAGGTGATTCGTCTGACGAGCGCCTCAGCCCTTCAACCAAGCGTCGTCCACATAACCGGACCGCTTATTCGCATTCTCGGTGACCGTTTCAATTGGAGTGTTAAAGCGGCTGTTCTCGAGACTTTAGCTATTCTGCTCGGCAAGGTGCGCGTGCTTATATATATATATATATATAT
Source organism: Ceratosolen solmsi marchali (assembly GCF_000503995.2). Taxonomy (NCBI): domain Eukaryota; kingdom Metazoa; phylum Arthropoda; class Insecta; order Hymenoptera; family Agaonidae; genus Ceratosolen; species Ceratosolen solmsi. Next base: position 3,923,056 of record NW_011948415.1, read on the forward strand.
ATATATATATATGAATGATCGTAGGATAACGCCAATTGCACTATTAATTACAATTAATTAAGCATCGTATTTTATTATAAATTCATGTTATTAGGTTGGAGTGATGCTGAAGCAGTTTTTACCTCAGCTTCAAACGACGTTTTTAAAGGCGTTGAACGATAGTAATAGACAGGTCAGGCTTAAGGCTGCTTACGCCTTAAGTAATCTTATTGTCATTCATACACGCGCGGATCCACTATTCGCTGAACTTCATACCGGAATTAAAAATTCCGACGACCCATCAATTAGGTATTATATTATATTTTTGAATTTAGCCAATACAGAGCTGTTGGTTAGCTTTTCTACATACTGAATTTATTAGTATGGATTATTTATAAAATCTATTATTGCGAATTGTAAGCAATTTCGCGATATTTTCTCCGTTAATAGCAATTAAATTTCTCTCTCTCTCTCTCTCTCTCTCTCCTCTTCCTACGCCCCCTTCCCCCTTTATTAGGGAAACTATGCTGCACGCTTTACGAGGAATTATAACGCCGGCTGGTGATAAAATGTCCGAACCCATAAGGAAACAAGTATTTATAACTTTAAGTGAAATGCTTGGGGTGCAAGAAGACGTGACGAGAAATGCCGTGGCAGGTTGTTACGGTGCTCTGATAAAATATCTCAGTCCCGAGCAGCTCAATACAGCGTTCAATAATAATCTTTTGTGTATGTTACATTATTATTGTATTAATTTCTCAATACGATCGTAAGATGGTCCTCGAAGCTTTCCGAATGTGCTGTTACAGGTAATAATGTTAACGATGATTGGATGTTGAGACACGGCCGATCAGCAGCTTTATTTGTTGTTTTGAAAGAAGCTCCCGATATCGTGTACAACAATAAAGAAAAGGATCGTGTTTGCAAAGTAATACTGTCTTACTTATCCGCAGACCGAACTCAAATAGCGATGAACGGTGTGCGCGCTTGTGGTTATCTATTACAATACCTAATGAATCATAACCAGCCGATACCACAGATTATCCTCACACCTTTTGTCAGGGTGAGTGCATTAACAAAGTATAGCATTTTTTTTTTTTTTTTTTTTAAAAGACTTGTTACTTTTATCACCGAATGTATTATTAAATAGGGACAGATAATATAAAATGTACGATATGGAAAGGGCTTTGCTTGTTTTTCAATAAAATTGTAAAAATGCATATATCCATCTTTTATGAAATAGTATTAATTTTAATATTATTTGTGCTCTATTGACTGACTATATGCTATGATTTGCTTTATGTTTTAGTCGATGAATAATAATAGCAATGATGTTAAACAATTACTTGCTAGAGTGTGTATTCACCTTGCAAGGAATGTAAATTCAGAACACATGTCGCCAGAATTATTAAAATCGTTATTACCAATGTTGGTTAATGGAACAAAGGAGAAAAATGGTTATGTTAAGGCAAATAGTGAATTAGCTTTAATAGCTGTTTTGCGTCTTAGAGTTGGCGATGAAGAGCATCAGGTAATAAGATTTTTGTATTATCGATTAATAATATAGTTTAAGTTACGAAAACCACGCTCTTTTCTTTATATATATATATATATATATATATATATATATAATAATTATATGAATTGAAAATTATTAGATGAAACCGAGTAAACGTTTTTTTTTGTTTTTTTTTGTTTTTTGGTTTTTTTTTTTTGAATGTTGAATTTAACAAAAACAAATAATTTCTCTCTTTTAGCGGTGCGTGAACTTGTTGGATATTGGTGCGAGAGAATCTCTGTCTGATGTAGTTAGTAAAGTATTACGCAAAGTTATATCCCAACCAGAAGGCAAAATCGAGGAGTTAGATGATACATTACTTACGTGAGAAACTATGTATTATTCAGACTACATTTTCGAGAACTTTCATATCTGCTTTAGTCAAGTAGTTTTCAACAAATTTCATCGTTGGAAGTATTGCTCGCGATCGATGTACAATAATGATCGTGATGCAAGGCATCGTTACAATGACTATGACGACAATATTAAATATTCTATAGTGAAACTACTTTTTAGAGAAAATACGAGATGAAAATTTATTGAAATTCGTATAAGGTATAAGCTAAATATTTGGCAATTTTTTAATTTTACAAATCAGCGCAATATCCCTTCTTCATTCTAAAGATTCCAAGATTCCAAGATTCCAAGATTCTTCATTACAATTCGCGAAGAACGAGAAACGATCATAGTGTGAGTGATAAGCGTATGAGTTCATTATATAATGATACAGTCTAGTCGATGTGCACGCAACTTGTCTCGGTTAGTATGAATATCGATGAGAAGTGAGGAGTAATCGGCTAAGTTTTTTAAACGTTGTTCTTTTAGAGCGCATTATCATATTCATAAATGAATAAATAAATAAATCAATGCATTATTTATTTATTTATGAATTGCGTATTATAAATAAAAGGTATAATACAATAATACTAATCATAATTATTGATGTCAACGAGAACAAAAAAAATGATGTTTTTACTTGTGTACTGTGCGCGACTCAAACATTTGTGTTGTTCGCATGCAGGCGAAACACCATTTGCGTTCATTGTATAGCAACACAATGTACGTTCATTGTATAGCAATTGACGTATTTACAAATTTAACTAATAAATGCATGAAATGTACAATAATTGAAGTCATTACTTTATTAAAACTAGCTTTATTTTTTTACATAACAATCACAATAATTATTAAATGCCAATATGTAACGTATATCCTTTGTATAATATTATATTTTCAATTCATTTCATTTATTCGATAATAATGTATATAACTACTCTTATGTCATATACTTCAGAGAAGTTCCATTAACGAGTCGTCAACATGCTATATAATGAATAAATACAAAAACAAAACAAAAAACAACAAAACAAAAAAAAAACAAAAAAAAAATGCGTGAAATGTACGAAATTTATTATATTGTCGGTCTCGGCATGCAAAAAAGTGTATTTCAAATAACTTTTAACGAGATTTAATTGTTAATTCCTGTATTTTGTTTAATGCTATTAAAATCAGCTAAACGTAATTATTAATCGACTTTGTTTATTCCTTCATTCGACACCAATTGGCATAAATAATGGGAGAAGCAAAAATTCATTCGCTTGAATAAATATTCATATCCATCAAACATTTATTCATACGAACGAAATTTATTACTCACACGAATAGAAATTTAATTATTTCATAAACTTGCAAATTACGTAACTTTTTAATAGATAAACAGTATTTTATAAATTTATAATTTTCTTTACTTCTACATAAATAATATTTTTAAAACCTATTCAAATATAATAATGGTAATCTTTTCATTTTGTAAACTTTTCATATGTACCTTATAAAATAAAATAATTCCCTTACTAAACATTTTAAATTCACTATTTATGTTTTACCTTTATTAATATTATAAAAATAATACGTAATATAAAAAGAAATATGTCTTTTTTAAAATGGCATTATTGACAATTGTAGTAATTTCATCATTTATGCTATAAAACGTCAATAGATATAAATATAAAATTGTAGAATTCTGTTAATTCTGAATTTTTTTAAATGAATGTATTTACAAAGGATTTAACGGTCGATTACAACGTTAATGATATTTAAGATGCCAATAAATGTATTATTTTTCCTATTTTTATCATATTGTTAACATTAATTATCTTAAATAACTTATAGGATAATTCATTTTATTTTTTATATTCCGAATTCTTGAATTCTATATGGATTTTTGGTATATAAATAACTATTGACATTTTAGTATTTACACAATTTATGTAGCCTACTGTTATTACTCATTAATATTAAATATTAATTTTTCTCAAATAGTTGTACTCATAAACAAACTTTTTTTTTTTTTTTTTTTTTATAATTAATTTTATAAATTACTCGATGGATATTCATCTATAAATAAATGTCATTGAGTTTCGTATAAAACAAAAAAATAAAGGATAGTCAACAATATACAGGTGAGAAGACCAAGTTATTCAAAGAAAATTATATAACTATAATAACTATTCATGTATTTACTATTTTATTTAATAAAGCCGATGATTTTAATTAATAATTTTGAAATAATAACAATAATTTAACGTTATATAAATTTAATTTAATTAGATAAATGTAACAAAAACTTATAACCCGATAAAAATCTAAATTTGTTGATATATCGACCTGCAATTTAGCATTAACTTTAAATTATAAATATTATAAAATATTATATATCCGATAAATCTAAGCTAGCAAATAAAATTTTTTTTTAGAAATTATACCACTTAGACGAGGAAGTAAATTTTTATTCTTCGAATTAATTTTTTAAAGCAATATTTGATCGCCCTTCTCTCGTTTCATTCACTTGGCTTTATTTTAAGTTGTAAAACCATTTAATTGATAGTGATAATTAACCACGGATAATCCAAGCATAATCCCAATGTGTATTTTAATTTTCACAATTGTAATTGTTAGAAAGAGTAGTGCGTGAGAACGAGTAATATAAAAAATAGATATAATGCTGCCAATCCTTTCTTCAGTTTACATTTTACATTCTTCATCTACAAAGGTATAATGGACCCTTAGGACGAAGTATCATACAGTTGAGTACAGACAGACACACAAGGAGTCTTAATTCATAAACCTTACTTTAGAAAGGCATAAAAAGAGCAACACAATAGCTTAGAAAAATCACATCATGCGAGGATAAACATTTGAGTAACGATCATTCGTGTTGATTTCATTACAATTTTCATCAAGAGTGTCGTCTTTGATACGGACATAAATCGTGGCATCGGTCGGATAAACTAAGCTAAGTTAATTAACAATACATGCAAGATAGGTAAAACAAGCGCTTTGTAAGGCGATAATAAACCGCTATAAAAAATAATTCCCTCGGTCCGTACATTTTTCATTAAAAATTCCATATTATAATTATTAAAATAGAATGACCACCTTATACGATGCTCTCGCCTTAACGTTTCATGCTATTTTGATCGTAGGATGGAAAATAGTATTTAAAATCCAAAGGACGACATTATCCTTCTACCGACGCACTCACCAATGATATAATATCGGCAATAGCGCCGGTTATCGCGCATCAACGTGTCAAAGTCGTCGTCTGTGCGACTCGACAAAATCACTGAAAATCCGTGACTCGTTAAGACCGACTCGAATTACCAAAGCAGGCACCTTTACAGCTTTAATTTCCATCGGTGTAGTCGCGCGCGCGCGCAACCTACGGAACTTACAAAGGGCCGTACAGGACGGCCTCGGGTGTGTGCGTTACTAATGGAATGGGATGGGATGGGATGGGGTGGGACGAGCCGGGGTAGCGGTGAAAGGTCGAGTAGGACTCGGTCGCACGTCATTCCGACGTGTGATTCAACGGAGGCGGCAATCGCGCGAGCCGACAGGATGTTCGGACGGACGCGAGCCGACAAAGCGCAATCAGCGCCTACGTGAATGAATAAAACGAGGTGGTGAGATGCACGCGACAAGAGAGAGGAAAGAGCTCAAAGCGGGCCGACCGGCCGTGGTCCACGTGCCGCTACCGGAAATCCCGGTGCTTTACGTCTCCTTCGTGACCCGACCGACGACGAATCGACTCGGCGACAACTGCACCTCCGCTTCCTTACCTTCCAGTAGCTTCCTTGATAATCAACGTTGCCCCCTTCCCTTTAAGCGTGTAAGTGGAATTAATTGTCGGAGTCATTAGCACCGGAATCGCTCGCATTATAATATAAAATATGCAGTAAATAAAATATTAGCTGTGCAATTTCCTAATGGATTATCGATATAATTTCGATGGTGGAAATGCTGAAATGTCTCTTGTCGTTGAGAGCAAGTTCAAATAATATTTACTTGTACATTCTATTTAATAGGATGGAATAACTCGTAGCTCATTTTTAATTAAATTCCCTTTTGCGTGCCAATTGGTTTTTATTTTCTTCAAAAATCCATTTGACAGTAAATATCATCTTCCTGTCGGATATTATATCGGAAATCTGTTGTTGTTTTTCTTTTATTTTATAATAGCGAATAGTATGTTAGTTATTATTTTCTAAATCTTTACAATTTGCTTATCACGATCATTCATCAATTTTTCGTCGACAATAAATACTCGAATGTTGTAAAATCAACCATCTCAATCGTACTTTTTAGACATTATAATGGAAACGAAAAACAAAAACGAAAAACAAAAAAAAACAAAAAACAAAAAACAAAAAACAAAAAAAAAATGGAAACATCAAAATTCTATGATCTTCGAAACCTGAAATTTAAAGTTCATAAATTTATACAAAAAAATGTAAGAATAATTAATATAAATCATGATAAATTACATAATTTTATAAAGTAAATTGCTTACAGTTAAATGTTTAAAATAAAATTTCAAAGTGGAATATCAATGCCAATGCTTAGATCGCGCATAATGTGAAAATGTGTTTATACATTAGTTAAGTGTTTCCAGAATTTTTTCCGTGAAATCGCAGCTCGAAATAAATAAACAAGGAACTTTATCCATGAGCATTCGTCGTCCTGCTATTGCCCATACAAAAACGTCGAGATCTCCTGAAAAGTGAAATACTCTGTATCTCCAGACTTCCTGTTAATGCATATTGTACAAACACGAGCCCCGGCAAAATAAGTTAAGGATACACAGTTTTCTCGCATCTCACACGTGTGCGCTGGCTGCAAAAGGGGTTAGAGGAGGTAAAATTCGTCCCGACTGTAAGTCAGGAGTCCTGCGCGCTTTTTCGTGCAGCCTTTCCAAGGCCTGTATACTTACGCATTATGCCAAGAGTCCTTGTTACTTTTTCAAAAGTTTTGAGAGGAGCCGAACAAACGTGTCTCCCCAACCTGCTCCTGCTTCTCTCGCGCTTCCATGCGCACGCGCACATGTTATAAGGGATGAAAGAGGCGCGCGGAGGCTTCCGTCACGACACGATTGTTTTGATAAGTAGAGAAGGAAGACGGCGGTCGCCTCTTTTGTACTCTCTTCTTTTTTTTTGTCGCTCCTCTCTTCCGAAGGATTTTTTTTTTTTTTTTTTTTTTGTTTGTTGGTGTTTGTTAGATAATCGCTGCTTTTATCGGCCTCTTATTCTGTTGTCCTTTTAGATCTTACCCAGTCCTGTTTATTGCGCACTCCTTAACCAGGCTCCCATACTAATGATTTAACGTTCAAGAAAATAATTGTCTTTAGAAACTCCAAGATGAAGCGATACGTACATTAAAAAGGATCTTGTTCGATGATTATTTACATTGTGACAGAATCAACGGATTTATTTAATTGGAATGATATATATATATATATATATATATATATATATGTATATAAAAAAATCAACTGTTTACTTTTAAATATCCTGGAGAACGATAAAGCGTAGAGAGCATCATTATTATTATGTTTTTTTACGTTGACAATAAATACGATCATACCTTTATTATTTATTGAAGCGAATAATATTTTTAAATAATCAGAAGCCTTTTCTTCTGTATAATTATTCTATAAGAAAAAAAAATTTATGTTAAAATGAACATCTTGTTAAAGCCTAAAGTTTCATAATTCAAATAATTTAAAATCATTATTAATAGATAAATAATAATGATAATGATAATATTAATAATAACTATTATTATTAATTCATTGTTATTGATATAATTGGCGTTGGGTGTTATTTTTTCTTATTATATCGATATTAATGTTTAGTGTTAAATCCGAAAATATTAATTTTGGCCTCGTTTTATAATATCAGTAATATGTAACATTTAATTAACAAATATGTGACATATAAAGTGCAATTGGTGAAAACATAAAAATTTTTAAATAATTTAAAGTAATTAGGTTTTTTTTATTTTTTTATTTATTTATTTTTTTTTTTTTTTTTTTAACGCTGAAACATTAACATTGCTGTAACGTATAAAATATTAAAATCTATATTGTGAAAAATGTGAGAGAAAAAATTGAAGATAATCTTAAGTAATTTGCGAATTTTTAATTTTCATGGTTCGTCTATGGTAAACTTTTGATCACGGGAATCACTATTTGCATCACATTTATCAAATAGGCAAGAAATGAATAGAAGACATTGTTTAAAAGTCCCCGTGGAACGTGGATCAAACTCGCAATATCCAATAGCATCGAGGAAATGCAAGAATAGCTGCTAATAAATGACTTTTTAATACGCCAGAGACAAAAACGGGGGACAAATCGGGAAAAACATTAGCAAAAATTAAAAACGATGGACGTCGTTACAGAAAATTAAAATTTCGCAGGTCCCACGTGTAATGACGTTAAGCGTCAGGGAGCCGGCAACTACTCAAGACGCCTTGCAAAATACAAACGCAACCGACCAAATGGCGGTTGAAGATGACGTGCTTGCAAAGTGGGCTGACGACGCCAATCACTTTCCAGCTTGACTTTCGGTTGGAAAAATGAGCTGCAAGGAATTTTCGAAGGTCTCACACTGGGGCGTGCCTCTCGTGTTTTAGTGCGTACATGAGGTGCCCGTGGCTGCGTATTAGATAGAACGCATCGTTCAAAAATGTGGTAAAAGATTTGTTGGGTAGGGACGAAAAGCTACGACAGTAAACATTAGATTATCAAGGGTTAAGATGTCTGACTAAGCCAGACTAATAAATCAAAATTCGTTTATTGTGGTGATACATTTAAAAAAGAAAAAAAAAAAAACAGACAAAAAGAAAAAGAAAGAGAGAGAGAGAGAGAGAGAGAGAGAGAGAGAGAAAGAAAAGAAGAAAGTATAAACATGAAAAATTCAATGGGAATAATAATTAATCAAATAAGATACTCTGCTGCATGGGCTTTTTTTTTTTTTTTTTTTTAATTAATTTACCAGCAACTTATTATTAATACAAAATCGGAAAAAGAATTAAATTGAAATTGTTAATTTCCTTTACTTAATTCATCATTGATTGGAGAATAACATTGATTTCAATTTTAAGAGACAAATAATTATAGCACATCTTGCTCGGCATCTTATAAATAAACATATTATTTAATTACTAAATTACTAAATATCGAAGGGATTAAGCTTTAAATAATAAAATGTTTAGCGGAGCAGATAAAGCAATTTTTATTTATAATTATAATGTTCAAGAATTTCTTAGTTATGAGAATGATATCTGTAATATCTTAAAATTATAAGAAACAAGAAGTTTCTCCCAAAGTGTCTAGAAAAACGTATAGAGGTACGTAGCTACTGAGATATTGCTAATGAGATCTTTTGTAAGATAAAATGAAAGGGAAAAAAAGTACACGGGAGAAATCTAACGTAACATCGGATTTCCTTGGTTATGTATAATACTATAGAAAAGAAAAGAAAGCCGTTTACGACGATCGAGAAAGGGAAGTGGATAAATGAGCTTTATGGTACGTTTCCTGTCACGCGACGCACGACACTCATCAGTAATCGCAAGAATGATGAGATTTTCTGCCACGTTATTTTATTAATTGATCTAGATAAATAGATGACATTATTAAAAACACTAATGCCACGCATCAATTAGTTGATTTACTAAAAACAATACATTTTTAAATAATAATAAAGTTGTATCGTTAGTCCTGCAGTACTAGTTCCGATTACTAAAAAATTTCTACAAAAAGTCATTTTTACGTGTAAATATTGGTCAAAGGAAATTTCTCATTAAATGACGATAATAATTGTTGCTACAATCTTTAGGATGTCTGAACGGAGGCATTGTATTAATAAATTAAAGCTTTTAATTGTATTGCGCATGCTTACAAGTATTGTGGTTCTATGCATGTAATGTATGAATTAATTATTGTTAAGATTATTTTGTATTAGTTGATAAAAGATCGATTGTATGTATCATCATAGAAGGTGTAAATTTGATTTAAAAAAAAAAAAAAAAAATTTCTCGTGTCTACGCTACTCGAACATTATGATATTGACAAATTATTTATGCAACGTGAATTGTGCACATATTAATTGGAGGGGGGGGGGACCAATAAACGTTCGAGTTAATAAGATCTCGTAAATACAAATATAAGCCGTATCGTAGTAAATATTGAACAGAAACGTTGTTTTATTCAGTAGGCGATTCAGAAACAGTCACCGAATCGATTCTGATCTACAAAAACTCATTTTCATAAAATAATTCTCTACGGGATTAGAATATTCAATTATACGCGTAATTCCAAAAAAAAAAAAAAAAAAAAAAAAAAAAAAAAAAAAAAAAAAAAAAAAAAAAAATAAATGTTGATGCAGTGATTCCATAAAGCATGTGCCTGGAAATGAAATGAGGGATTTTACATTAAAATTTATGCTATTGCCATTATCGAACGTATAGGTAAAATAAAAGAAAAAACAGAAGTTGTAACGAAATTTTTATCGATACTTGCTAATATAAAGGAGTTTCAGCGTGTTTTAGTTGTTTGCACAAATTAACAAAGATATTGCTGAAATTATTGGTGGTTCTGCGAGTACGTGTATCAGCTAGCTCTAAAGACATTATACAATGTATTTCTTACTCCAATTAAGCCTTATGTTTAGATTGAAAATTGTTTATTTTGCAATTTAATGTTTATAATCGAAAGTTGTTTATAGTAGTCTGTATTTAAAAGAAATAAGCAGAGAGAAAGTATGTTAAAAATAAGCGTCGTAGGAGAGTAATTAGAAAAAAGTGCATCGCGTTGCACTTGTAAGAAACGTAAAAGAAAAAAGAAGGAAAGAAGAAAAAAGAAAGAAATGTATTTAAGTAGAGTGAGAATGAAAAATGACAAGATTCAAAAGGCCTCGGTCAATAACGATAAAAGCGACAAGGGAAAATGAAGTCGACAGTACTCGAGTTTGGAGTCTCGGCCAAAGAGTCTTGCCAGTGTCAACCTCCCCCACTTACTAAACGAGTAGCTCTCATAACTTTAACGAATCCTGCCCTACACGTCTGCGATAAGATTATTGAGAAAGAAAGAAGGACGCGCGTTGGCGTGACTACTGAGAATCAAGTGCGGAGAGCAGAGACGACGCGGCATTAGGAAAGCCGAATTTAGCTCGTACGAGCCGCGCTCTAGAAATCTCCCTTTCGGTCCGTAGCCGCGTCATCTCCTCGCCTCGGGGGGAAGGGTAAAGCCAAACAAATACAGCCCGAGGAGCTTTGGAGGGTACGAGGGGGTGAGAGGCGGGCGGTCGGTTGCAGGCACACACCAGAGGATGTCCTTTGGCCTGGGTTGCCGCTCGCAGACCATAGTGCAGCTTCCACTTGCATTGGCCCATTGAGAGCCGACGCCAAGGTGGCGGTGGCGACGGCGGCGGCGGTGATGGCGGTGATGGCGGCAGCGGTGGCGGAGGCGGAGGTAGCTGTTACTCCAACGGCGTCGGCAGCTTCCTTCGGCTCTTTGAAAATGTGCGCCGCGACCCTCGCAGAACCGCGCCAATGGCCTACCCACCCCGATTGCAACGAGCGACCCTCTTCGGGCCTATGGTTATCGCGAAATCGCCTTCCGCCGCCTAAATGGATTCGGAAGTTGTTGCAGGCATGAGTAAGAGAAATAGCTCGAATACCAAGAATTCTCCCTTACTCACGCGGAAGTCATTTTCACTTTGTTTTTATGGTCGCGCAAAATTCCTTGCTACATAATAAACGGATAGGCTGAGTACCAATGAATCCAAAAATTCCTGAAGAAATTCGTACGAGCAATTCACGAGCTCCGTCGAGTGTAAGAGTTATATTTGCGTATGAAATTCCAATAAGGAAAGTAAAGAATAAGGAACGATCGTTTAAATCGGTCTCCCGAAAGTAAATCACATTTGACGAGGCAAAACATAGGGTAAAATTAAGGTTCTACCGAGCAATTATTTAAGGGGCGTTACGACACTTGAAAGAAAAATCATTCGTTATATTATGAAGCGATGATTCGACGACTAATGACAATAATATTGCAAATGTCGATATTAATGGGAACATATAATTGCACTCTTGATAATTATTTAAAAGTGACTGTGCATTTTCAATTAAAATAAGGACGATAGTTGTAGAATAATTTTCACGACTGCGCGCTTCCTTCGTGACAAGCTATAAATAATTTATTAAAAGCCCGACGTCAAGTCGCATATCTTATAAATAATTACGAAAATACATCGATAATTATAACAAATCCAAGCAAAAAATCCAATTTATAAGATATATATGCAATATATTTATTTGAAAACTGTTGATCATTTATAACTAGTCAGAAAGTGTTTAAAAAGAAAAACAAACAAAAAAAATTAAATTTCATAAGATTTTATGTTTTGTACACAAGTGAGATTATAATTCATCGTTACATCGTTACAATATTTCTCAAGATTGTGGATCGGAATAATTGAGTAGGAAATCTTATTATGTCCGCGACTTTCCAAGATTTTACGGATATTTTAACGAAGCGCCGATTTTACACCATTAAAATTTACTTTATTTTCAATAAAAAATATCCTTAATCGGCTAGTGTTAGTTTTAATACAATTGAACTCGTACGATTATTAAGTAATCGTTTGAGTATAATTTTTGCAATACTAATGACAGGATTTTTTTCTATTTTCATCATTATTGTAATTCAAAATGTATGTTCAGGTTATACATTAGGGTCATTGATTTTTAAATTATGAGTAATACGAGTCACAAATCAACAATCTTACTTTTACTATTTTCCTTCTCTTATTAACCTTATCTATTATGTTTGTTACGGTTGAATTTTTTTTTTTTTTTTTTTTTTTTTTTTTTTTTTTATTATAATGACAGTTCTTAATGGCAGCCGTAATGTAATCGTTTTTAATCAAATTAATAAATTAATTGAAAAAATAACGATATTCTCTAAATGTATGTAGAAATTGTCGCGAATTTTGAAGTAATTGAAATCCTTGTGGGATACGACTATAACATGGGGTGTCTAAAGTACTTACAATTGATTTACTTTCAACATTTTATATTTTCAATTATAAAATATGTACGAATAATTGTATTTACAAGGTCGTGATTCGGTTAAGTGAATAATTCGTCACGGCTACGATTAACAATACCTACCTTTAATATCAAATGTTTATAATTATTGCTAATTACTACCATTACTATCACTACCAGTGCACGTAATACCTGCCAGTAATGGCAGTAGCATAGAATTTTCAATCACCGACCGTCCCCAATTATGTTTACATATTACGTATATTTGGCGAGCAAAAGTGCGTTTATGCGATTTTTACGCCTCTCTATTGATCGATAAGCTTATGCTCCCCGCGGAGCTCGATAATGCCTAATGTAATAGCGATATATCGGTTAAAGCGCGAACGCCCTTACGGTGGTAAATTGTCAAAGATATCGAGAAAGCGGATTAACCGTGCAGCCGATAGAATCTCGAGTCTATCAGTCTGAAAAGACAAATGTTCTCATGATCGCCTGAGCTAGGATTGACTTTTGTTCGCCCAGGCATTCGAATCCCTGTTTCCGCCTCGAACTTTGAATGTCGTGGAGAAATCGCTCGAGTATTGTTGGTTTGTATTTGTAATTGGAGCTGTTACAGGAAGGAAAGAAAAAGAGCGAATAAAAGTGATCGGTGGTGGGGTGGGTGGGGGAGGGTGGGGGAGGGTGTCTGTAGTCTCGGGCGCGAAGTCGTCCAACTGGACGCGGCGATCGGTCGCGCTTAAAATAAAAAAAGAGCGAGCGAGATAAAGGTCGCGGATTTTGGTCGACGGTCTAGCATCGGCCCGACCGTGTCTACCGCCGAGTCCCGGTCGTAAGGACGAGCGCGGAGCCGCGAACGCGGCCCCCGGCCCCCGGGGATACGCCCTGCTCCCAATGAGGGGTTGCGCGCGCCGATGGGTGTGGTGAGGACTTCGCCAATCGGCAGGGCCCGAGCGCCCGAAGGTCCACCCACGTCCCTCGGCTCCTTTCTCGGATCCTTTGGCGGCGGCGCGACTCGGGCCGGTCGAAACCTCGGCCTCGGCAACACTCGATCTGGCTCAGTTCGCCTCGACGATCCGAATCGTACGGGCGTTGACCAAGCGAAGCGTCTCGCACGCGGCTGCGCCACACGCGGACACACCAGGCACCTGCACGGCTGACTCAACAGGTCCAAAGTCACGGGCTGTTCGGGAATCCCTGGCCAAGTCGACGCAATGGCGATGAACCTCGTGAGCCCGCTGAGTATGCAGCTCCACGTGCACCAGCAGATGCTCTACCAGCAGCATCGGATGGCGCTCCACCATTATCAACAAGGTAAGTCTCGGCTACGACAACATCATCCGACCTTGCATTATAATGTTAAACCCCTCATCCACGTAGCGACAAGTAGTGACTCTGTTACGAGCCTCTCTCTCTCTCTCTCTCTCTCTCTCTCTCTCTCTCTCTCTCTCTCTCTATCTATCTATCTATCTATCTATCTATCTATCTATCTATCTATCTATCTATCTATCTATCTATCTATCTATCTATCTATCTATCTATCTATCTATCTATCTATCTATCTATCTATCTATCTATCTATCTATCTATCTATCTATCTATCTATCTATCTATCTATCTATCTATCTATCTATCTATCTATCTATCAGATAATAATCGCGAGTTTAATGATCGGAGTTCAATGATTATCATCAATGATTAACATTTACAAGGACACGAGTCGTGGCTTTTAATGATTTGTCGATGCAGATTCGTGGCATGAAAGTGATTTCCTCATATTCCGTCATTCTTTAAATTCATAATTGATGAAATAATCAACATTGGCCTTATCTTGCCAAATAATGCCATATAATGCGACTATGTTGCGTTATGTCAGAATCTAATCTGCTTGAGCGAACATTGGAACATCGAATCGCTTGTATGTAACGGACACTTCCGCGCGATATTAATTCACTGGCCACTTCAAGGGGATAAGCCTTCGCAAGATCTAGCAAGATTTGAGCGAAGATCGAGCGATAAATATAGATTTTAATGCTCAGCGCGAGCATAAGCGTATGAGGTAACGAGCTTCTTTAGCTTTAGCATAAGCTGGAAAAAGCTTTGAAAATAAGGAAGGCGATGTAGACATGAAATTTGTTATCGAATTTAATAACTCGGCGATAAGAGCGCCACGTGCAAACGCGCCACCGTTACGCCGTTACGATGGATCTCCCAATGCGCGTAATTCGAGGCTTCCGCGACGCCACTATTCCATCTCATCACATCCTCTTTGTCGTCCCATAAAAAAAAAAGAGAAGAGAGAGCTAGAGAGAGAGAGAGCTAGAGAGAGAGAGAGAGAATGAGAGAGAGAATGAGAGAGAGAGAGAGAGAGAGAGAGAGAGAGAGAGGAGCCAGGTCGGCGCCGTCAGCCGACTATCTTCCGAGCGGAGGAGCGAGGTGGGTGGAGGCGAGCAAAAAGCACCCGACAAAACGAGGGGGACGACCTCCCCTTAATTAGCGGGAGTGGCGCGATGTTGATTGCGCAATCACGTGCGATTTCATAATCACCTCATCAGAGGCCTTCTACTCCTCGTTTATCGTCCCTTCGGTGACTGAAATATGCGCGCGCGCGCGCGCAAGTTTGGATCCTGGCTTTACGAGCGATGCGCAAACTCGGGAATGGAAAAGAAAAAGAAGGTAAAAAAAAGAGGAAAAGACGACCCTGTTGGTCCCGTCCTCGGGGCAAGCCTGTCATTATTGAAGCGACGTCGGTGGATGTTCGCGCACCTCCCGGGTCGGCACATTTTTTTCCTCTTTATTGGCGCGCACGCGCGCCTTGTCGCATGCTCTCCGTCTTCCTTTTTCAATACCCTCGGTCAGCGGTCGCTTTAAGGAAGCTGTAAACCGCGCTAACCGTTGACGTCTCTTTTCTAACTTTTATTGCTATCTATATTTCACGCTAGAAACGAAAGTTTCGAGCCGATATCCTTTTTCACAAGTTCGACAATAATTCTTTACTTTGTTAGACGTGCCTTCCATTAACAATGACGAGCCCTTACGCATTCTTATGGCACAGTACTTGTTCGCAACCATAATTCATGCCGAAAGAGAACAACGCATTTAAATTTGTATTGTTCGTGTTGTATGACGAATAAACTTGCTCGTTCCGTTTACGTAAGTTAAAATTAAGTATTCGCAATCGTATTAAAAAATATTTTAATATCGCCGTCGTCCTGCTCGTCGTTGTTATGTTTGTTCTTCTCCTTGGTGTTACTGTCTTTTCTTACTCTTGTTACTACTATTTCTAATGCTGTTGTTGTCGTTCTGGCGTTTGATGTTAATGTTTTTGTCATTGATGCTATTGAAATTGGCTTTATTGTTGTCGTTGTTATTATTGTCGTTATTGTTATTGTTATTGCCATCGTTATTATTGTTGTTATTATTATTATTGTCGTCGTCGTCGTCGTCGTCGTCGTCGCCGTCGTCGTCGTCGCCGTCGTTGCTGCTGTTGTTGTTGTTGGTATTATTGTTACTATGGTTGTTATTATATTGTTTAAAGGGCGTCATTAGAGTAGTCATTAGTTTATTTCAAAATTAATTCATAATATCCCTAATGGATTTAACGAGAGCGCTCCCAAAATACAATTCTCAAACCACGAGAGCCGAATGAATTAGCTATTTACTCAATAATGACAATGAATTTGTAGATTTTTTTTTTTTTTTTTTTTAATGAATAAGGCATAAACGAATGTATAATCAATATAACTAAAAACTAATACAATTATTAGAAATTGGTTGCACTATAATTAACCTAACCGTAAAAGGATTATTTAAAATTATGGTAAAATAGCCGGCAGAACTATAAGGATTTCGATTTATGGTGCGCACTTTCGAAAAATGAAAGAAAGAAAGAGTAATTAAGAATAGAACGCTTGATTTTATCACGCAAGATTTTAAAGCGTGCAAGACCATTGGCGCGTCGTCGGTCGAGTCATCGTCGCCTCCCGTCCGAGTCCGATGTTATATTACTCGTCCCTTGGCTTCGGCCGACAGGTTTTTCGGTCTTTTTTCAAAGGAGCAAGGCTCGACGACAAGGTGATGTACCGTCGCACCTCGGCTTTCTCGTGTTTTGCTGCTTGTCTAGGTCCTCATTAAGATAGCCGCGGGTGCACCGGTTACGCGACGAAAACTTCGTTCCAATGAGAATATTTTCAACTGGATTTTTTTTCTTTTCTTTTTTTTTTTCTTTCTTTTTTTTTTCGAAAAATAGGCTTCGATTTTTCACAGCGATAACAAATTATATGCCCATGAAATATAATATATTGTCTATTAATAAGAACGCGAGATCCTATCCCATCCTCGAACCTCATTATTCCTTCCATCTAACGAACTCAATTTTACTTCTTTAATCGCTGCGTTTTCAAAAGCTGCTTTTTTTTTTTAATATATACATTACAACATTATGAATGTGGTTGTTGTTATTTAAATTTTTCTTTCCTCATTAGAATGCTTACATTTATTTTGTTTGCGGTGAGGGGGGTGGGTGGGTGGGAAGGGAATTACATGATGTCGAATTTAAGGCATTTGATGCATTCGATTTCGGCTTCAATACAAAAATTTAATGAAAATATCCTAATTTTTATAATACTTTGTCTCTATAATTACCCCTATAAATATTCATAAAAGACTAACAAAAATATTTATCAATATTGAATATTTATATTAACTATGATTAGATGTTATCATTAAGGAAGCAATTTATCATCAACTTATTATAAATAATGTACTTTTCCAAGTAAACCATACCTCATTACATCAGATTTCATATATATTTGTATATATATAATAAAACATAATTAATTACTTAATAAAATAATATTAACTGTTAAATTGTTTTTCGTACGATATATTTTAATTCTATAATATTAATGGCCAACGATTATTCAGCTAATTGTAGATGCAAAAATATATAAGAGTATGGTTTTATAGATTCTAAGTGAAAAGTTATCTCGTTTGCAATATTGCAATAATTATCTATAGGTAGGATAATTAATTATCGATAGAGGTCCTTAATAAGTGTAACGATTCCGATGTTGAATTAATTATGGAAGATTATTGTAACGCCTCGTTATCGATCCGCACCAGACGAAAGACAATGTTTAATTAATATCGTGATTTAATGGTTAAACAATAATAAATAATGATCGTATAAGTCATTAGTTTATAAGATTTTGCTAACCAGATACATCATTTGTCAAAAATTCCGAGTGAAAAACTGTAGAGACGTCACTTGTCCTCTTGTAACGAGCTTCAATTTTTACTACCTTGTGGTTTCCGGACATTTTGATTTTTACGATTGTTCCCAGAGTCTTGTTTGTCATCCATTATAAAGAGGTGGAGCTCTGCGGAATGATTGAATTTATTCTTTTGTCTCTAAAGGTCTATAATAACACAGAAGGCAATGTTTGCCGAAGACCGAAAAGCTGCGCGTGGTTATCCTTTATTTTACCATCGTTTCAGCCACTTGACAGGATATTTGACTTTTTGACGTCAAAGAAAGCGAACTACTTTTTATTTACTCGGAGGCTTTCTTTTGTCTTTAAAGACCTTGTCCTTATAGTTTTGCGTTCCGTACAAATAATAATATCGGCAAGGCAAATGACATGTAAAAATAGAGGTCAAAAGGTAAGGTGGCGTTGGACGTTTCAACCAATTTTTTTTGTATTTTCTCTGTTGCGTGCGACGACATATTTCCGTTAATTTGTTCGCCAAACTTATAATAATAATATTGATAATAACAATGATAACAATAATAACAAAAAATAACAACAATTACAATGATTACAACGACGACGACAACAACAACAACAACAACAACAACAACAACAACAACAACAACAACAACAACAACAACAACAACAACAACAACAACAACAACAACAACAACAACAACAATAATAATAATAATAATTATTATTATTATTATTATTATTATTATTATATAGATGAGGATTATGAATAAGAGGGAACAATAAAGTTGTAAGAGGTAAGGAGCTCGAGTAGTTTGCAAGTTTTAAAAGGTGCAAATCGTCTGTAATGCTGCTGCCTCCATTCCCCCAGCCTCACCATTTGGTTTGGGAATCGCAAAACGTCGATTCAATCTCCGGCGGCGCATTTTTTGAATTCCCAACGTTTTCCCGCAGAGATAAAAGGTTCGAATAAAAAAAACAAAAAGAGCGAGGACAAGATAAATAAAATGACCACCGCGAAAGCACGGAAGGTTCCTCGAAAACCGGGGTGGAGCGAGGTGGTGGTGGTGGCGGTGAACGGAAAGAGGACGGACTCGGGGGCGGGAGGGAGGGATAACTAGGAGCTACTAATTTTTGTAAAAACATGCAACGTAATGCTGTGGAATTCTTTTTCCTTTTCCATTAGCAATTTAATCATATGGCTTATGCGGCGCCACACGACGTCCCAATTTTCAGCTCAAACGGCTGTCGAACTTGGTTCCTTATCTAAGCGCTACCAGTTGGGCAAAGTAGCCTTTATCGTCGGCGCACTTTCGACTTGGATCCTCTCACATAAATCGTATTAAGCGAGAAGGTAGCGAAAAGCTCGGTCGGTCGATCGGTCGGTCGGTCGGTCGGTCGGTCGGTCGGTCGGTCGCTTGGTAGGTCGGTCGCCACCGCCACCGCCACCGCCGTTGCCGCCGTCGCCACCGCCGCGATCACGTCCACGTGTGGGAACGAGGATAATTCGCAACGAGTATATAATCCGACATAGGCGGCGTCGACGGCGGTGGTAGCGGACACAGAGAGAGAGAGAGAGAGAGAGAGAGAGAGAGAGAGAGAGAGAGGCGAAAGTTCCCGAAAAGTAGGAGTACCGCGCAGCTGCGAGTGGGAAAGTGGCCGCGAAGCCGCGCGCGTACTCAGGCTCATGCCGCAAGCCGCCGGCCTCCCGGATGATCAAAGGCGCCGCTGGCCGCCGAACCGGACAATCGTTATCTAGTGGCCGTGAAGAGGAGGCGACGCGACGCCGCGCGCGGGCCAATTATGCGCCCGGGCCCGGGCATTTGAAAGAGGATCTCGGCCGGATCCCATTCAGCGGCGTTAATCCGCCATCGACACCTCTTTCCGATCGGGGCCGCACCCCCGCTGGGCCAGCCGCAACGGAGCCGCCCGCCGAGGAGGCCGGAGCGACGGAGGAAGTGCAACAGACGCGAAAAGAAGGTCGGCCATGCGAACGAGGGACGCGACAATGCGCCTGGCGTCGAGAGATCATTGTTTGAGAGCTTTCGAGCGCCCTGTGGCTCACTTCGAGGGCCGCCTCGTCTACCTTGTTTCCGCTTTTCTTTCACCTCCCCCTTAGCTCCTTCCCCTCCCACATCTTCTCACTCGACAGCTCGTTCTCTCTCTCTCTCTCTCTCTCTCTCTCTAGCTCTCACATACACACACACACACGCACACACGCGCGCGCGCGCGCACCTCATCTCGTCGCATCGCGTTAGCTCTCTATTATGCGCTCGTTGGCGCCCTCACGAGGCCGACCATCGGCATTTCGTGACATTGACGTCTTCGTGTCGAGCAAAGGCCCGATTCTCCCCCCGATCATCCTTCGGTCTTCGGGCAATTCGCACGTGAAATCGATGAAAGCGCGACGATTTACAGCCTCACGGTCTCTTCCGCCCGCTGGAATGCCAAGACTCTGGAATGCGCTGGTAAACTGCCCTCCTCTCACCGCCCACCCCTTGCTCTCACTTTATCGTCAATCATTTTTCATTCGATCTGCGCCTGATAACCAGGAAAAATAATATAAAAATGACTGGCGCGGGCTCGTCCGCTCGGCCCTTACATTTAAAAGCTAAGGATTATTTTGCCAACCTACGTCCCCACTTATAAATCCTACCCTTGCCTTAATTTTCCTTAGCATAGGACTAAAGAGCCATTAAGATTTATGCGCTTTGGAATAATGTAAGGCAATTTGATGATTGGATAAGTAATGTGCTCGAGTACTAATTACTTTGAGAAGCGAAAGTAGCAATAACCCGACTAAGGAGCAATAAAAATTTGCCCTACTAATAGTACTGTAACAACGAATCTACGGTTAAATTAAGCCGACAAATTCTAATTACTCTATTATTCGAAATCCATTTGTAATGGATAATTTCATTACGATTCTGCCAACTTGTGCGTGCTGTTAACGATAATTGTGTGTGTGTGTGCGCGCGCGCGGGCGCTCGTCCCCTGGCCCCAAAACATCATTGTTTATTTAATTTTCAGATGAGATAACAAATACGAATGGATGGTCCGCGATGCTGAATGCGCCGACCGCGGGCCCTCAACTTCCCGACGACGTCAAAGTCCAACTTGAGAACAAAAAGTTGTGGCAACAATTTCACGCCGAGAGTACAGAAATGATCATCACGAAATCTGGAAGGTGAGTTATAATAATCGATAATCAACACAAAATACAAAATCAACCCCAACGATATTAATTTTCCTAGGCATCCTACTTGACTACGTAAAGCTTATGTTTACCTACAAATTATAATATCCATTATAACCTTACTTTTTCATTTTCAACACACGCACGCGTCAATGCATATCTGCATTTATATAAAAATTGTGTGCGATGGGCTTTGTCGCAATAAAGAAATTATGTCTAAAAAATTATGGTATAAAGTAGAGAAGACTGTAAAGCACATTCTAGGCACATTTCGTGAAAACAAATGGATATTAGAGCTAGAAACGCATAAGCATAATGACACGGGACGAAAATAGATGTATCAGGTGTAATTGTATTTATTACACTCGTTTCCCTATAGTGTTTCTCATATTTTACTAATAGCTCGAGAACCTACAAATTCAAAACCACACCTAACTATCGAGCATTTAGCATTATTCTATATTTACCGTCTGCTATCCCGAATAGCATTGAAAAACAAAGACAAAAAAAAACAGATAAGAATAGCATTGAAGAGGATAGGCAATAATGCTCCATTATAATTATCATTTGGCGGATCATTCGACTTTAAATATAGCGATTATGGCGATGTTAATTTCACGTGGAGAGTTAGACGAACGAGCGTTTGAACGAGACTCGAATTCATAAGCGAGAATGAGCAGAGAATTTAATAATCCGCGTCCTTAATTAAACGAAGATTAATAATTAGTCTAATTTAATATTATGAAAACGACAGACGTTGAGTGCTGCTCGGCCCGTGCAACTGCAATCCCGCTCAATTTACATTACTCTTTGTTACGATTCACGCCTATCGAATACGAGGCTGCGACGTGTCGAACGCGCGAACGATCTTGTGCAAATTAAAGGATGAGTGGGAGAGCGACGGGGGAGGAACATTGGCAATGCGTCGGTGCGCGTTAGAACGCTAGAATCGCGTCGATAACAATGCAAAGGAGTGACGGAATGGGAACGGGGCCGCGAGAGTTCTCCCTCGTCCTCCAAGGGAGGCGAGGACTCGTTCCCCTTCATTAAAGGGCGGGAGGTGGTCCCTTTGTGGCGCTTCCATCCTCGAGCTCTTATAATAATCCCGGGTGCGCAATAATCCGATGACTGCTGGCTCGTGTAAGCGATACGTCGCTCTCCGCGCTCATCTCATTCAGGAAAATCTCTGTAGCGCGAGACGAGTCCCGGGGCTAACCTAAACGCTCCACTCGCACAGAGCCATTGTCACGAGGACAGTAAGTACCTTTTATCACGTGCCCAACAGACTGAGGACCTGCCGAGCGATCCTTACCTCAAAAGCATCATCTTCGCGCTTCGTTCATCGCCTCGTTCTCACGTTCTCTTCCTGCGGCCCATCTCCCTGTGTCTCATCGACTACGTAATCTCGCCTGCGACCATCTTCAAAGTCTCTCCCTCCGCCCTCTTGTATTTGTCGTCCTTTGCGTTCGTTCCATTTTTTCGCCTTCCCCGCCTTCTATTCTACACTTCATTTGCCAGCTTCTTGTCTCTCGCTGTAAAGCGCGACTAAAATTCTGCCTTATACCTTTGCAACCAACACCTCCTTCCTTCGTCGACTCATGCACAAAACAAAAGTGCACACACACACACATATACGAATGAGAGTGTTTGCGCTTGTGCGCGAGCGTATTGCATGTATGGACGAATGGATAAGTGTAAAGAATATTATAACGTACGGGGAATGCAATTTTTATATCGAAATATGAAACTGGTCAAGGTGTCGGCGACGCGTAACATCTCGTGAAAAATGGGAGAAAGGTAATTTAATGATGCCCACGAATTTTAGAGCTACATGACATCTGCATTAGCAAGTGAGTCTCATCGATGATTCGACCCGATATCCTCTTCGGGCGCTACGGTAAAATAAACTTTGTCGAAGCGTCCCCCCCCCCCCGCACCGCCGCCCTCCGCCCACCACCCTCCGCCGTCATCCCGCGAAGATGGTCGGACCCGCGGGATTAACGTAATAATTGCTCCTCGCCTATTAAGGAATGGCCTTATCATCGTCCCCTAAACACAATACTAAGACAAAACTCATTGAAGTATAATTATCAGTGAGCGAAAATAATAATCGGCAGTGTAAAGCTCTCATCCTCGGCTCTCATGAGAATTGGTCCCATAGATCATCGGCAAAAAGGCAAGAGAAAAAAGGAACGAAATAGCGTTTTCATCGGTATGCCGTGGCGCCGCGCGCCAAGAATTCCTGTCGATCGGTCCCGGCTCTCATACGCACGACACCGCGTCGCCAGGAGGAAAGGAAAAAAAAAGGTTGGAAAAAAAAGTCGAGCGCCGCACACGCACGAGCTCGCGCGCACGTGTACGTTACAAGCGCGTATACATATCATAAGTGCGTCTATATCTGTAATACACGGGCATGAGGAACGCGAGTCTCGCGCATAGCCTCTCACCGAAACGCACGGGAGGTTAGGAGGGATCGAGAAGGGGCGCCGCGGCGGGGTGGGGCACGGCGGTCGTGGGGAACGGCGAAGGGGGTTAATGGGCGGAGGGGGAGGCGATGGAAGAGGAGTGGAGAGGAGAGCGGAGTAAGGCCTCTCGAAGTCCCACGCACAGGGGGTCTCTCTCGCTCTTTTCCTCGCATACAGGTTCGCCAGTGCCAAGGGCGGGCGGAGGGCGACGGGACGGGGGGCGAGATGTGGGTCCTGTGGCGGGGGGGGGGGGGCCCCAGACAGACTCGGACGGCGCCTGAAACTACTTTTCTTTGTCTTTGGGAGGGTGCCGCCACCGACGTCGTCTCTCTCTCTCTCACTCTCTCTCTCTCTCTCTCTCTTTCTCCCGCTTACGCTTACTTAGTCACTCGATCACTCTCTCTCTCTCTCTCTCTCTCACACACACACTCATTTGCTCACTCACTTGTTCGCTCACTCGCTCTCTCTCGCTCTCTCGCTCTCTCTCTCTCTCTCGCTCTCACTCTCACTCTCTCTCTCTCTCTCTCTCGCTCTCGTTCTCTCTCTCTCGCACGCATTTGCTCACTCACTCCGGCTCTTGGCCCCGTCAAGTCGCGTTAGACACATTCACCTCGCGCAGCCTCGTCGACTAATATCTGTGACAAGATCCGGGAGGGAGATAAACGCGGGCCCGACTGCGACGGCTGCACGGGACCCCGAAACTTACGATTTCACGACTAATTAACAGACGGTAAATTTCGAGGATGTATCTCGTCGACCGTTCGCCTTGCGATCGCTGCGGATATATAGACAAAGGCAGGCCCCCGAGCCTTTCAAGGATTTAATTCGACACTGCGAACGGGGATGACAGGGTATGACGGGATTAATGTGTCGTATGGGACCCGACGAGGAGACTTATGTCGGTATTGGGCGGGTTAAGCGATTCCTCCCCTTGTCCACTTTGTTTTACGTGTGCAGTTGTGGGAAAAGTGGGATGCACGAGAGTTCTGTCACTCTGACTCAACGCAGCATAATTTCTAATGGCTATCCTGTAATATTTAACAGATTTACTACAAGGACCAAGTCGCATGTAATTTCTCATTGGCATTGCTTTGGCAGCTTATGGCTTTCAAGATCGAAGATTTGGTTGGAAGCAAATTAACGGCTTTCGAAAGTCTTCTTCCACAACTTTTGATTATTCTTTACGCTCCTACTACATTTGATGTCTATTTTTACATTTAATGTTTTCATTATGCTTGAATTTATGTTTCGCAGTCTCTTTTTTTAAGCGAGCGTTCATTCGAATTAAGAGCATTGTACAAATAAAAATGGTCCCCGTAAAATATTTCTCTTGATAAATTCAAAAAAGAAGAAAAAGCCTGAATTGACTTCTTTCTATCTGATGTAGTCCTATTTTAATGACATTGAGACGAATAAAGTTCGATGCAAAACATGTGTCTACCACTGGTACCACTATCAACAACTCTCGATTTTTTAAATTGGAGAAACGGTATTATTAATAACGACCATCTCCAAGTATTATTTATAATGTATACATTGATTGATTCCTTGGGAATCTGTAAAAAAAATTAGTTATCGTGGATCGTCAAGAAAAATTAATGCCACGGACGCAATTAAGTTTTGGTTCTCTTCGTTTGATCTTTTATATCGTTGTGCGTGTATGGGTTCGATATCATCCTTCGTTTCTCCTTTTTTTTTCTCGCTCGTATCTCTCACTCTCTCTCTCTCTCTCTCTCTCTCTCTCTGTCTCTCTCTGTCTCTGTCTCTCTCTCTCTCTCTCTTTCTCTAGAAAAAACTCTCTCTCACTCACTCTCTCACTCACGCACTCACTCACTTTCATACAGGCACACGATGAGGTGCTGTGCGAGAGACAACACACATGGTCGCCCGATCGTTCGTTCACTCACTCATCTCTCCGTTCTTCACATGCACGAGTACTACCATTGAAATATCTGTTATATCCAGCTGCGTTATGAGTATTACGTAAATTTGAATATCCGATGATTTTTCAGGGGTCGTCTATATAATTTCCAACATCGTTCTCAGCTCGTTGGCGCGCGCAAAGTAAATTATACTCGACCAGTTAGCCGTAAATTATCGCTTGGCCGCAACTGGCCACAACTTCGATCACAGCGGAGATGAAAAGAAGTTTGAAGTCGAGATAATATTCGTAGGATGCACATATACTCTTACAACATCTATTCGTATTATCGACCGTATAACATGACCGAGCGAACGAAAGTTTTTTAATCAACTTCTATTTAATTTAATTGGACGATACGAGAATTTCTTTGTATATTGACGGGGCTCCGAGTAATTACGGGTAGATTGCGGAAATCAACAGTGATTAGATTGTTTTTTTTTGTCTCCCAGAACGCGACAGATTTACCCACGAAACTGATAAATGCCGCGGATGTGGAACAATTTTCTCGAAATCTAGCTGAAACGGAAATACAATGCTTGCTGCACTCTTTTCTTCGTAACAGTGTTGGCTATCGCCAGGCAATTCCTCCTGCACACCCGCGCCCTCTCTTTCCTTTCCTTTCTTTCTTCGTTTCGCACGCGGGACAAACATTGGAGCATCTCCTGACGCATCGATCGACGTAGAAATTTACAATTTTCACCGGCCGGCCAGTGAATTACCATTCTTTTATCACTTATTAGCCTAAATTCAATTTCCAACTTCCAATTGCGTCTGGGATAATAAGTAGCTTGACAAGGAGGTAAAAGAAGCAAAATCGAGGAAGAATGCGTATGAAAGAAAAAAAAAAAAAGAAAAAAGAAAAAAGAAAAACAACGTCAGTTTAAAGAAAACACCCGTTCAATCGTTAACCCACCTCACGTAAACCAAGACTCCTTCATCCGGTCAACCGAGACTTTGCTCACCCGGAGGAAAACTACAAGGAAAGCTACAAGGAAAGCTCTCTCTCTCGCGCGCTCTCTCTCTCTCTCTCTCTCTCTCTCTCGCGCTCTCTCCGTATTCTCAAGGTTCTTTCTCGACATGCTCACACCTCGACCGAGCGAAATAATCGGGAAACCGCGCGCTCGTCAAAACACGGCATCTGACCGTCAGACCGTAAGAGCCTCGCACGGGTTTCGGCAAGGGGTCAAAAACAATCGACCCACCGCTCGCCCCCGTGATTTATTGCAAAATGAAGGAGCGACCGCGGGACAGCGAAACAATAAAAAAGAAGGCCGTCTGCCTCGCTGGGCGGTCCGGCGCTGCTGCGCACCACGTGCCGAGCATGTGCCCCAGGAGCCGCATCCGATCGGCATTACGCCGCCTCGGGGCTTTCCACTCGACGCGGATAAGCGAGGCGCGCGCGCGCGCCTCTACCCGGAAAATCGGTCTCCCTCCCCACCCTTGTCCTCCTCCACCCATCATGACCCGTCGCGCTAAACACTGTTCCCATTGTCGCGATTTCCGCCCGGATTCTCTGCGATCCTCAAGTTTTTGCTTTTTTCGTCTGGGGATAGCTTCGCGCGCCGTATGTGCACCCGGCCACGTGAGGATGCGATTTCGCCGCCGGAAGTCCTTGTAGACCTGGCAATTCGGGGATGTCGTACGTTACCGAGGGCGCTCCTCTGGTCCCCGTCAAGTGGGCCCCCGGCGGCTCCTCCTCTCTTTCTATCTCCACTTGGTCGCCCCTTCACAGCGGTGGGCGCCACTTGCGTTAATTGCGCTTCGGGGAAGCTCGCGCGTCCGGCAGACATTTAGCTGGAAAAGTCAACCGGGAGATGATTGCAAACAAGTGTCTTTGGCTCCCGGGATATACGAGTGCGCAATAAAGCAAGGTGATCCATTTGAGAACTGTTGCTGCCTGTGCGCTCGTGCGTGCCTCGACTCCCGATCGCTCAAAATAACTCCACTCCCTCCTTCGTCATCGTCCTCTTCTTCTTCTTTATCATCATCTTCTTCTTCTTCTTCTTCTTCTTCTTCTTCTTCTTCTTCTTCTTGTTCTTCTTCTTCGTCTTCCTCGTCGTCTTCCTTCTAGTCGTCGTCGTCGTCGTCGTCGTCGTCGTCGTCATTACTTTTTTTCCCTCGATTTTATTTTCTCTCTTTGTTTTTATTTTTATCAGTTATCACGCAAACATCAAACGCGCCTTACACGTGTTCGTGTTCACGTTAGCACGCGCCTCGCGAGTTCCCTCGCAATCGCCTCTCCAGTCCACGCTTTTTTCCTCTCCTTATATCGATGCATGCGTGCGTGCGTGCTTGCGTGCTCGCGCGCGCGCCCAAGAGAAAAAAAACGAAAGAGGCACGTAAGCGGGGGTATAAAGGGACCGCCGATGCTGCGGATGCGCGATTGCTTCGGAGGTGCGCTCGTCGGATCCTCGCTACATGTATGCGTCGCGTGTAAGCTTGCACGGAATAAAGGATAGGGACACGCGAAAGCATCGCCGTGTCATTAATTAGGAGTCGTGTTTCTTCTCTGTTTATCTTAATTAATTATAGCTCCGCATCGGGATGATATGCTAAGCTAATAATTTATAGGAGCCGAGTGTACATTTTTTTAACAATTTTTTAACAAGCCATCGCGAGCGAATTGTGGACGATGTACTTTGTAGGGGTAATAAATGCTGCTGATGGGCGTCATAATGTATTTGATGGACTGTGGTGGGAGAGGGCGGGCGGGGGTGCGTCATCGTTATTCAATGCATCTACGTCGATGAGGCGAATGTAACATCGAGACTCGGTATTTATACGGAGTATAAATGGGCGTATGTATAGAGTTGATAATGTTGGTGACGTAAGGGTGATGAGGAATCTAGGGAATGTCGAGTAGTGAAGACGAGCGGGAAAAGCCGAACCAACTAGAATTCCCGAGTGCGCTGGTGCCTCGAAGTGGCACTTGTGAGCCTCCTGATTAAGTCCCCGAGTTAATCATGCGCGGTAGCGCGGCTGCGTACGCCCCTCCCTCCGACCCAAGACGGAGCCGATACGCGCCAAAGATACAGCGGGATCCAAAGAAGAGACGATGATGAAAGACAAGAAGGAAGGGACAGAGGAGGGGAAGTAAGGGTCCTACGGAGCCGAAGAGTCGAATCGTCACAGTCTAGAGCCCTTAAAGAAGGCTTGCCAGAACCTCGTGGCGCCACGACTCTAATCTGGCATTCTCCACGAGCCGTAGGCCTGCTCTCGTTTACTCTCTCTCTCTCTCTCTCTCACTCTCTCTCTCTCTCACTCACTCTCCTTTTCTTTCTCCCTCGTCTGTTCGGCTCTCTTGAGCCGTTTTCTCTCCTTCAGCCTCACGACGGTATTCACCTTGTACATACGTTCTTCGTCTTTTCTCTCTTGTGCGCGCTCACGCTCCTGTGTGCGTGCGTACGTGCGTGTGCAAGCGCTGAGTAGGCGCGCTCTCGTACGTCGGCTATTAGGATCTGTCGCTTGCACTCGAATCCCAGTCCTTTGGAATTCTCAAATTTTCCTCCTCAGTTTTACGAGTGCGAGGATGATTTTCCTCCAACTTGACTTTTTACTTTCTTTTTAAGCAGGTAGCAGTAGCCACGGTGGTATATTTCCTCAACTCAAGTATCCCTTCTGTATTGACATATAAATTTGACGCTCGTACAATGAAGGGGGACTTGCATTTTTTTACACATACCCAAGTGCGCTCAAGTACGTGCAGTTTTATTGCCATGTAAATACACGGTCGTTCACTCTCAACCTCTTCATTTTCAACTTGAGAGTGGCTTGTTTTAAAGTCTGGCACTTGCTGTGCCCTTAAACTTGAAACCCGGTCGCTCGGCTTCGGAAGGAGCGGGCATTAAAATGACTTCTGTCGGCTGAGCGTCGACGACTTAGAGATTCCGTAGTCCCGCATGAGCGACACAATTTGAGGGCTCAAGGAAATATCAAGTGCAAACGAAGAAAGAGTTCGTAAAATTGTGCGCTTATGGGCACACTTTGATCTCCGACCGTGTAAGCTTGAACAGGAGCTTTGCCCTGAACAGGCCGGGAAGGCCCAATAATGTACCGACACGAAAATCCCCTCGTACACACACGCGCGCGCGCGCTCAAACCTTACGGGAACACGTGTCTATTTAAGATGCGAGCAAACATAATTAGAGGTACTCAGGTGGACTTTTCTTACGACGCATCCCTCGAGTGGCTTGGGAAATTCTGAAACTCCGAAGAAAAATGGGTCGAGACGTAGGTCTGGGGGCGCTGAGGCCCGAAGCTCGACGGCGGGACAACGCGTGGATTGACTTTTCGGACTTGACTTACGGATTAGCCGAGTTTCGCGTCGAGATTGTTTATACAGGCGGGTAGCAGAGACCTTCGACGCGATAACATCAAAGGATTGCATCTATGTGGACTTTCGGAAGTCGCACGAGCCCGGATTGACCCTCCGGCCCCACCACTGCGCCTCTCCATCCACTTCCTCGTCTCCCCTCCTTGCTCCGTCGTCCTTTCTTACTCATCGTCGCACCACCGCATCCTTCTCCTTCCTCAAATTAACTTTACTTTCTACAGCGATTTTTAGTAACCTTATTACCTTGTTCCTGTCCCCTTCCCATACCAACGATTCGCGGTATTCAGCATTTATAAGACAATTTGAAATTTGATCCAATGGCGATGCAAATGCATTATTAATGCGTTCATTCTAAAATGTTTGGAGCAGTTATTATTTTCGAATTAAGAGGGAGAAATCTTCAATTAAATTAAAGTGAAAAGATCTTGCTTATAAACTATCTGACATTGAAATTCTTACACGGTACGTAATATAATGTACGATTATCTGAAACAAAGAGAAATTGCGCATAAAAATGTTCATGCTTGAAAAATGTTTAAAAAAAAAAACTTATACCTTCTCATTTTCTGTCCTTTTGTTCGGCCTATTTTCTGATGGGATCTACGTTTTCGTCACCAGTCGACCACAGGGTTTTCCCGACTCTAGACTTTTGACTTTGGCAAAACATTGGCATTACGTGGACTCGAGAAGACCCTCTTCTCTTTCCGTGAGTCATTGTCGAAACAAGCACTTACCTCAAGCTCCATATATTTTCGCATCATTGTGACAAAAATGAAAACGTTTGCAGGGTTTTCCCCATTCCCGTAATGTTTAATAAAATAAATAGTTGTCGCTGAGCCAAAAGAAAAATTATTCAAATATACAACTTTTCTAATAGATATCCGGACGAACTGACTTTTTCCCTTTCGAAGCGATACAGTCAGGTATTTCAGGCATTTTCGTATACAAAATATTGTAGGAAATTTCAAAATGGCGAAATACAAAATGCCATTTTGACTGAACGGATAGAAAAATATTGGTAAATTCATAGCGAATAGGAAGACACGGAGCATAATAATAATTATATTTTCGTTCTATTTTGTTGTTTCAGTGCATTAATGCTAATTGCAAATGCTCTCACTTTTTCCGTCAAGCACATTAACGGATCGACGCAATAGATAATAGAGAAAGCTAATAAATGGGTAATATGCGAATCGAAAGTAGACGCGTTGCGCGGATATTTCATAAAATTAATACTATTTTCTCGTAAAGATTGCGACGAGCGAGTGGCGGCAAACAAAATGATGCAACATGACGGCAAAACGACGCAAAACGCGGCAATACGATGTTAAACGAGACAAATCCGCAGAAAACGGTGTCTATCGGCAGTCGACCGATGCGCCAAGTTATTATCGCACATCAAGAGGCACATTAGTGCGCAAACGCTCGTTAAAAAGGGCGGGGAGAGGCCAAAAATTTTTAGTCATCACGTGTGATTGTTCGTGCGACAAAGTGCTTAAATCGCTATGCTAGACGCATTCCCACACAGTCCCATTTCGTACGTGGTGCTTCAGGAAAATAACGGCACGTAATCTTCCCGGCATACGTAATCCGGGCGCGCGTGTGCGCCAAATGTCGCAACACACGTCCCGCGCCATTAAAAGATGAAGATCGAGCGGAACCACTTTGCGCGGCCGGATAAGCCTGCGGGACCTGCGAGCCGCGCACTATTGTCTTAGGAAAAGCCCATAAGTCCATTTACGTGACTCTCGGTAATAATACCTGGCTCCTTCTCTCTATCCCACACCCCACCTCCCGACTTCACGCTCTCTCGCTCTCTCTCTCTCTCTCTCTCTCGCACTCTCGCACTCTCGCACTCTCGCACTCTCGCCACTGCCCGCCTCGCTCGTCCACTCCTTGCTCGGACGCCCCATCGCCCCTTCAACACGGCAACCGTCGGCATTCGTAATCTCGGCCCTCGAGACGCAACCTGCGCGACCCGACCCGGCGAATTCTCCCGGCTATCGGGAAGCGCACGCAGCTGAAAATTCCAGGGTTGTGTGTCTCTGGCCGGGGATAATGTAGCCCACGTAGGCGAAGATACAGGGATAAGGGAGAGGGGCCGAAGTCGGTCGGGGGCTTTTGGAGAGGCGCCAACGGGCGCCGGCCCCATTAGGCAAATCGCTTTTGGAAATTTTAATTACCCGAGGTGCGCATGCGGAAAAGACCGACCCGCTCGCCTCGAGATCTCGTTAGCCGTTCATTTTTCATGCATTTTCATGCGCGCCCACGGCTTCCTCCCCTAGTTTTAACCGACCTCGCGAGTCTTCCCGCCGACGGCTGCACGGCCGATTAATGATCGCCCGGGTCAGGTGCCAGAGGCCCTCGGCAAAGTGCAATTTGCTCGGCCGGCAATTCGTAGTTTGGACTCTCGGCGCTGCATTTCTGGCGCCGTGGGCCCGCGCAACCTCCAATTTACGCGCTCCTCGCGAGCGTCTAAGGGCGCGAGCCAAGGAAGACGCGGCGACAGACTATGTGTGTGCGAGTGTGTCTAAAAGAGCGAGCCAGAGAAAGAGAGAGAGAGAGAGAGAGAGAGAGAGAGAGAGAGAGAGGTAAAGAGATAAAGAGAGAACGATGAAATAAATCGGGCCTCGGTCCGTGTTTCTGTTGCAGGCGCATGTTCCCGTCGGTGCAGCTGTCGGTAAGCGGACTAGAGCGACGCTCGCGCTACTGCGTCCTCCTGGAGCTGGCCCCAGCCTCGGACCGCCGTCACAAGTATGTCGGGGGCTCGGAGGCCGGTCGAGGCACCCCGAGAGGCTGGACATCCGCGGGCCCGGCAGAGCCCCAGCCACCGGTCGAGCGCAGGCTCTACATGCACCCGGACAGCCCAGCCAGCGGCTCGCACTGGATGCAGCATCCCCTCGGCTTCTCCAAGCTCAAGCTCACTAACAACGTCGTCGAGCACCATAGCAACGTGAGTCCTGCTTCTTCACCCGGCCCCCGGTCTCTCGCCCTTTAATTACGAGGGATACGCCCACGTCTATGGCCGTCTGGGGTCTCAGCGACGTCGGCGCCCGGGAAAGCGCCGGCGCGTCCCAATGGCCACCTGCTCTCTCGGCCGCGATTCGACTCTTCTCCTCTTACTTTCGGGCATTGCTTAAGGACACGGCCATAACGGAATTCTCCTCGCTCGTACTACATTTTCGAGACGGAATGCCTCGGCTACTTGTGTGGCACGCTGTCGCGACAAGTAAATCACGTTTCGAGTTCACCATGTAAATCAACACGGGAACGGCCCCCTTACTACTCTCTACTACGTCCTCGCCCTCGCTTCATCCTCCCTCAATCTTACTCTTAATTCTTAACGCAATACCTTACTCGCACTTTCTCCCTATCTCCTCGCGCCTCGATTACCACACGATTAATTCGATGCGATTCTGCCCTTTCGCACGTACACTACAGCCCTCGGCTTATACGTCTACTCGAGATTGTCGAGCATCGACAAAAATTATTAGAATAACATAAATGTCGATCGCTAATATTGGCTACCATCGCCCGGGATTATATTGCTATTATGAGCTGGGATACGAAAAGGATAACAGCTAGTCCTTAGTTTAAATAAAATTTTTCGATAGACATTGTTGGCTGTGTTGTAAATCACATGGCCTCTTAAGCGTGAAATCGTTTCTAATTTTATAAAGGGTTCCTGGATGTTCCGAAGAATTTCTTTACCTCTATTTTCCTTTTACGCCAATCAGCCAAACAAATTCATCAATGTCATATGTCGCGTGGGAGGGGACGGATGGGTTGGGAAGGGTGAGGGTGATGGTGAGGGTGACGGTGGGGGGGGGGTAGAAGAGAGGAATGGCGACGACTTATTATGAGCGTGTGCCCCATCCGACATGAAATAACGCGCGTTTGTCATTCTTCGGCTCTACGCTGCACGAGGAAACGTTGTTCCATGTACCTTCTCCTTTGCCCATCATCGACGATCCTCACATTTTGAAAGCTACGAGCTCCAAGATGGATGCGACATGAAAGAGAATTCTTTTGGATTTCGAGATTTTCAATGATTTTGGTCTCGTTGTCTACTTCGACCGCCCATACGTTTTTGGAGGGAAAAATTCTTGTAATTTGAAGGACGTATGGGCTGGATTGAGCTTAAGCTTAAAAGCCGGGACTTTCTTCAATTATCTTTTACACAATTCATTACGCTCTAGATAAACTCGACGACGTACAAAATTATTATCGCGCATATCCATGTCTCATGGACTTTAATTGTCTCGGCTTCTGCAGTAAACCAGATAGGAGAATAAAATATAAATACACGTCTAAGCAAACAACGAGCCTGACACATGACGATGGCTTTACAATGTGCATGTTTGTACGCAGTCGTAGGTAAAAGGAAGGTAAGCGCAAGTGGAAAACGTTACACTCGTCAAAAGAGCCGACGGAAGATGCTACAACCGGGGCACAATGATAAATGATTAGTCTGTTCTCGTATACGGAAGTCGTGGAAAAGAGGAGAACGGTTTTTGCTGGCCAGGGCGATGGGTTCGTTTATCTCTGCGCACTACGAGGTATACACGCATACACTGTTGTTTGGACAGCTTTCCGTGCACTACCTCTCTATCCCCCCCCCCCACTCCGACCCCTCATTTCACTCACTTCCACGCGAACTATCTCTCTCACTGTGTTACCGTAGTTGGCGCGCGCTTCTTTTGGACCAGCTGGCGTGAACCGCACGTCCGCCGAAATCGTGGGAGAGGGCGGGAGGATGCGCCTGCACACAGACAAATAAGTCAAGTGTCCTGTTCGCTGGCTTTCGTACTCCTCATCCCGCTCCCCGCTTCCATGTGGGCGGTCACTCCTTCGTCCGCATTAGATTTCAAACTTTTAAGCGAACGATCGTTCCTTATCTCGTGCGCGCTTACTTGTCTCGAGCTTTCCGTTCATTTCACTAGAGTTTTGTTGAATTTTTATGATGAAATTGAGAGCGTTGATAGTTGGGGATTGCCGAGGAGTGAAAGAGAGAAGCGAAGAAACAAAATTACAAAAAAGAAAAGACAACAAAAAGTAATACGAGCGCAAATGACGAAGAAAATCCCTAGAATTAATTATTTTAACTCCAAACGAATTCTTCTAACTACGTTCGCGCGACAGAGCCATTAATCATAAGTCCTTTACTATTATTTGTGGTATGAATAATAAAAGTTAGTCTGGAGAAATTTTGCATCGCATTGTCTTTTCGCAGCAATGGACGATAAAATCGTAGTCCCGTAGCAAACATGCGATACAAGCACACAAGATACATCGTACAAGCACGAAAACAGCGTCAATGCGCCTCAGGCATTCAGCGAAATTGTCAGCTTTTTAATATTTAATCTCATCGGTTTGGACAGTTAGAAAGAGATTGTACATTGAACTTTTCTCCGGGGGGGGGGGGATTAGAATCAATGGAAGGTCGAGTAGGCGGGTGGAAGCGCAGAAGCTCATCGAGTCGGCTGAAATTTACCGTCGCAACAACGAAACGAGCCGGCATCGTCTCAAAACATCAAGATCTGCTCAAAGTCGTAGGGGGCAGCGAAAGAGTGATAGTGGCGCGTCGTCGCGCAATGCCAAATAGATTAAATCCGCGTGCGCCAAAGCCCATCTGTCAAAGCTCGCTTCGAGCGCAAAAAGTCGGGCTCCACGAGGCCGTAGTCGCGCCGGGCTTCGTCGGGCGGCAAAAACGCGCATCACCTTTCCCCGGTGCCCGCGCGTAAAAAGCTCCCCCGCATCGCCGCGCGGCCCTAATTTGTCGGGTGGCGCGCGCACACACAGCTTCCGGGAACGGATGCAGGGACTCGCCGAGCCGCGTTTTCGGGAATCGCGTCTCCGTGCGTGGGCCTGCCCGCGGCGCCGACTCGGATATATATCTGCGGGCGGCCCCGTTTGACGAATTCCGCAAAGCAATTATAATTTTAATAAAATTCCTCTGTCACTGTCGGCGCTCCGCGCTCACTACTAACCACCATCACCACCACCACCACCATCACCACCACCACCACCACCACCACCAGCACCACCACCACCACCACCACCAACCAACCGCCTGTCCATCGACTTTTTATTCTATCTTTTTATCTCTTGTCTCTTTCCTTAACCACCGAGTCTCTTCTCGGACAGCTCATCATTTTTAAAGACTCGCTAAAGCCGTGGCACTTTTTTTTTTGCGCCCTCGGTGTAAAACTGCCGTCCCTCCTAATTTTCTCTCGCGCACCATCCATTATTATGCACGATTACGCGCGCGGGTCGTTCATCGATCCCCCCCCCCCCCCACACGTGCGAAAGCCACACCCGGGATCGTTCGACATCGAGAACCATTACAACGATATATTACTTTTTTATTCATTATTTATATTTCATTTTTATTCAGCGAAATTCTATTATGTTGCTTTAGGTCCTCCTGACCTCCATGCACAAGTACATTCCGCGAATTTGGATTATTCGCTGCGACGATGTCACCAGTATGCGAGATTTGTACAACAATCCGTCTTCCTGCTTCACGTTCAGAGAGACGGAATTTATCGCCGTCACTGCCTATCAGGTATTTTGAAATATTTACATTTATCCGTTATCATAATTGTACGGTTGCATCGATTGCGTCAAATTCGCCAGCCGCGTTCGTGTAATTGACATTTCAATTCGCGTGCTAAACGACGCGCTGACAATAATTTGATATTTATTTGCAAGCTCGAGCCACTATCGTGACGAATTTTTGGAAGCGAAGGATAAACGGAAAATTAAAATTAATACAACGATCTTAAAAGATAATTGCCGATGATTAGTGATCGAGAAAAACGTGAAAACCGTGACATTTCACATTTCATTCAACACTTTATTCATAAATTCACACGCTTTATAAAAATTAATTCTACAAAAAGCCTTTGTTTGCCTATAAAGTCACATGAATGACATTGGCACGTGAAGCAGCAGCGTCCGATCATACTTTCACGAACAAGTATTTCGTCACTCAATGCCTTTGACCAAGCAAATTTATAAAACATACAAAGCAGACATGGCACCGCCGGTATAATTAACATAATTATTAGCGTGAGCTGCACCGACGCCTCGCAAACTTTCATAAAATGTAAACTAACCGCGGTAAAAACAGGATAAAGTAAAAGAAGAAAGAATGGTAGAAAAGTTTACACGTCAATTAGACGGATTGCATCCCAACTAATTTGCGCGCTTGCCAACTAACCGAGCTATAATCAATAAATCCACCGTTATATGATTGCAGAACGAAAACATAACGAAGCTCAAAATCGACAACAATCCGTTCGCCAAGGGTTTCCGTGAAAGTGGCCAATCGGCCTGCAAGCGGAAGCGCCAGCGACCACCCCACGAAGACACCGGTAGCTCCAACTCCGAGATCTCCCATGACGAGGAAGAGGGCAATGTCTCCTCCTCGGACTCGGATCATAACGATCACGAGGCACCCCTGACGAAACGCAGCCGGCATCGCGAGACCGAGGAAAACTGCTGCAGCGTCGCCAGCACCGAGAGCAAGCGTAACCCGACGCCGCCCCCCGTCGTGCCTTTAAGAACGGAGGCGGTCCCGAGGAGAGAGACCCAGCCGAGACTCCATAGGCCC
The DNA here is from genome assembly GCF_000503995.2 of Ceratosolen solmsi marchali. NCBI lineage: Eukaryota > Metazoa > Arthropoda > Insecta > Hymenoptera > Agaonidae > Ceratosolen > Ceratosolen solmsi. Next base: position 3,960,754 of record NW_011948415.1, read on the forward strand.
TGGACGGACGACGGCGAGGAAGTAACGAGAATCCGACCCTCCGGCAACCCGAGCCAGCCGCCTTTGCACCAGCATCACCATCATCCGGACTACCTGGGGGTCCAACAGGCCCACTATCATCTTGTCGCTCTCGATTTGGCAAGAATGAGACACATGCAGCAGAGATTTGCCGTGGCTGCCCAGCATTTGCCCCCTTTAATGGACTTTAGGCAGTGAACCGCCTGTTGTCACGTAGCCGACAACGCGCCTCAACTTTAAAGCGATTTTCTCGCACATCTTCGCCACGAATTACCTGCAGCCACGAAGATTCCCTACTTTTACGAAATTTTCACTGCGCGTGAAGTTATTCCTCTTTGTCGTCTCCACCTTTCGTTAGCCACAATTGTCGAATGATTTCTTGATTGAAAATCACGCTCCTTCCAGAGCTGTCCTTATCGTTCCAAGAAATCATAAACGACCGTTAAAGGCCGTTACAGGCAGACGATTATTTAAGATGGAGAATGTCAGTACAATATACGAGTGACCAAACTACAAGCGACGATCAAATTTAGACGAAATATTAGAAGAAATTGCCATCTAAAGAGCAATATTTTTATATTCTAGTTATACTGTGAGAGCTAATTTCTTCTACTATATTAAATATGCTTTTGTCCTTGGCTGTACGAATAATTAAACAAAAAAAACAAAAACAAAACAAAACAAAACAAAACAAAAAACAAAACAAAAACAAAAAAAAAAAACAAAAAAAAAACAAAAAAAAAACGAAAACAAAAAGAAAAAAAAAAGAAAAGAAAAAAAAGAAGAAAGCGTATAGTAAGTTTTTATAAAAATTGATGTAATTATTATTTGTATGCACACGTTATATGTAACAGACAAGATATATCCAGTTCATATATTTAAAAATTAGAAATTACAAAATATTTGCATTTGTAATACGTGCTAATAAGTAAAATCGGTTAATAAGTGTCATTGGAATAATACAAAAATACGCATAAGATTATTTGTATGATTATATGATGAATTGAACATTGTGAAAAATGTCAAATAATGGTGGAATAAATTTTATAATTATTACAAAAGTAACGTTATTCTTTTGTATTATTGCAAGAAGTTAATTTATATTCTTATTGATTAATCGTATCAAATTGCAAATTTGTACTTCGAAATACTAAATGCATATTTACATTTCTTAAAGTGTGATGTCCGTCTAGAACTTTCTCTAGGAAAAATAGAATTGTCGGTACCTTGCCCAACAAATCATTGCACACACACTCTTATTCATATACGTAGTTTAAAATTTCAAAAATTGATAAAATGAAAAATGAGAGCTCTTTAGTTTTTTCTTTCGTTCTTTCTTCTTCTTCTTCTTATTATTATTATTATTACTACTATTATTATTATTATTATTGTGTTATTTTTTTATTTTTTATTTTTTATTTTTTATTTCTTTTATCGCGCTCACTAATTATTTATGGATATAATGTTTAAGTATCATTAAATGTATCGTAGGATTAGTATTGTGTAGACAGGAAATTTAAAAGATTAACTTTTAAAGTTGTGATTTACTCTTTATTACTCTGAAGAGCTATGCATATGTACATAAATTAAAATGTAAATAAATATAATTGATAAGCAAATCAAAGCTCACCATAAAGCGGTGGCTACTATACTTTTAGTTTTTTTTTTTTCTTTTTATACATTTTTATACATTGATCGATTCCTAAAACTAATAGAATTATTATATATTTTGTAAATAAGTACGCGCGAATACAAAAATAAATCTGCATAGATTTACATGTAAGACGTCTTCTATTGTACAAATAAATCGATTCGAAATAAGAAATTGTTATTGTTAAGGTGATATTAAATTGAAAAAAGTTACCGTACATTACTTTGATGAGTCATTGAAACCAATAAAAGTTATTGCATATAAACATTTGTTCATTTATTCTGTCCAATTATAAATATTACCCCTCAGTCTCGTCGATTTCGTTATTAAAACATTCTTACAGTACGACTTTCCTTTTAATTAATTCTTACAGTACGACTTTCCTTTTAATTAATTTTTAATAGTTTCATTCTACTATTTAATAATTAAGGTTCTGAGGTACTTATTAACTTTTCATTATTATTTGTTATTTAATTATTTTCAATGCTATTTCAATTATGTAATTATAATAAAGATTTTTGTAATTTTATTTTTAATATAAAATTTATATTATTATAATAAGAATTGAAAGAATTATATTTTTCTTATATTTATAATAATTCTTATTACAATAAGAAAAATGATGAGAAATTATTCTATTGTTCCATTTAATTTTTTTTTTTTTCTATTTCTTATTCGATTCATTTTGAGCATAAAGTTAAATAAAACAACAGTATTAATTGCAATGTTAAACATTTTTTGACAATCCGTCTTATTATCTGTCTATAACAATATAATTTTCGTTAATATAAAGTGACATTGTGTGTTTATACTTCAGTTCTTTCCTTCTAACAAAATTAAAATATCAAATAATAACAATACTTCTGCGCTTATTACTAAACGTTAATTAATTATTAATACGAATTAACGTTTTACCTTATTTCTATTAGTTTTAAAAGAACTATCGTATACACCGTTATCGTATACATCGAATGTATATAAATTTTATAGATAATAACAAATTTTTACATCGTCTATAACATATAATACCGAATGATCACGTTAAAATTGTTATTGATATATAATAAAGCGTTAAAGCTTTCGAGAAATTTATAGAAATAAACTAAATGTAATATTATAATTAATCAAAATATTAGAAATTTTCAACATTGTTTTCCATACAAATGATTATTACGACCAAGCCCGATAAAATTATTAAAACATCTTAATAATTTAAATGGTATTGCACTAGTTGTTATAAAAGTTATTGTCAATAATAATAAATTACAATATAATTCTTAATGGTTTAAAAAGAATTTTACAATCATGGTTAAGCGATGTCATGATATTTTTGAAAAAAAGAATACTGAGAAAAAATTAAATATCAAATTAATTCATTACACATCTTTTTTTATTAAGTATTAAGTATAATAAAACTGATGTTAATGCCGTAATAAAAATTTCTTTATTCTTTTAGTGAAATATTTTATGTATGAACCTTACGTATTTCAATATAAATTATTATACTTGAAAAAAAATTTTGAAATGATAATTTGTATTTTACCATAAGTGTAGTCAATATTCTCTCAATATAACAATTATTACATTGAAATAATGTAATCGTTATAGTCATATATTGCATCTTTTGTGTATATATATATATATATATATATATATATATATATATATATATATATTGATAGAAATAGTATTTATTTTAAATGAAATAATAATAATTATAATAAAACACCTATTTCGTATTTTTATCTTAAAATTCCAAAATGAATTCTGTACTTGCTGAGGTAACATTTCATATATTATTATTTTACAATCATGTAAATTAAAATTTTATTTGTATAAACGCATTCAAGTATCCCCCTCCCCTTATAAATATAATAAATAAATAATGGCAAAGCTATTTATTTTTAAAAAAAAAAAAAAAAAAAGAAAAACATTAATTAATTTACGACCAAAAATAATAAATCTCTTAAGGAAATCAATTCAATAATCCATAAGGTACGTAATTTTTTTTTTAATTTTAATAATTAACTAATTATGTGCATGTTACGAACGAATGTTCCTCAATTTTTGTCTAAAATATTAGACAAAATCAGCATATTAAGGTTATTCATTAAGGCTTCTTACTCATTTAAAAATGTTCAAATATAATATTATTTTAAAATATAATATTTATCTAAAGTCATTCCGAACACTCGAAGTCACCCATATGAAGGACGAATGAACCGAGTCTTCATCTATTTCTTACTATTTCCGTTTAAAATTCTTTGAAAAGCATTTTAATTTGTTTGTCACCGTGCAAATCCGTATGTTCAAATAAAGCGAAGAAAATTCTTTCGTTCCTTCGTTAAGAGCTTGCTTCCCAGTAGTCTCTCTCTCTCTCTCTCTCTCTCTCTCTCTCTCTCTTATCGCCTGCATTATCGCAGAGTCAACAAGACGTTATAATCGACGAGAGTTGGTCAAAGGGTCAAGTGGATTCAGATGCAGCATCTCTCGTCACCCCGGCCTTCGTGATACTTGGGGCAGTAGGGCGGGTCGTAGCTGTTGAGGCAGAACGAGCCCCGCGATCCCTTGGGCGTTTGTTGTCCAATGACCAGAAGCTCCCCGGAACGCGGGGCTATCCTCGGCCCGGAAGGACATCGCCTCGAACATGGCTCGGCTACCATCTCCTCGTCGCCGTCGACGCTCTGCGCCATGTAACAGACCGCCCACACATGGCTGCAAAGTTGCTCGTTCGTGCGATTCTCGCAGAACGGCTGTAGCTTGCCCCCGTTCACGCAGAAGTCCACGTGACCGACCTTTCCGAGCTCTCCTGCGGGCACAAATTTCGTTACGCATGCTTCTCGCTTACTTACCTCCTGGGTTGCGCTTCCCTAAGCTCGAGCGCTCTTAACGACCGTCCCCACCGTAATTTTTCACACTGAATGCATAAAGTACGCCCCAGGAATTCGTTTATTGCAAGCTTTGACCTGCTTTCGTAAAGCAATGCTGCCTTTACTTTAGGACGTCCTGCCGGCTCTTAATATTTGCAGGTTACCGAGCACTGCTGCTTATCCGCCAAATGTAATTACCATTTGTGACATGAAACGCGCGTTAATCTTTATTTAGTTATTATAATAATTTATGTGGCTATTGAGGGGAAACTAGAAAATTTAGTTAATAGAAATAAAAATAGGTGCTACATTCGATAGGCCGAGTTGTCTAGTTGATTTTTAATTTAGTGCATTTGCACGCAAAGAGTATTCAATTTTAATTTATTGCTTTGTTTTTGTTGTTGTTGTTGTTGTTGTTTTTTTTTTTTGTTTTTTTTTTGTTTTTTTAATTCTCTAAAATCCCATTACGACGATACACATTATTATCAAATGATAAAAGATAGACATTTTTTTGCAAATGTATAAACGTATCGAAAATACAAAGCTATTATAATTAATCTATAATATCTAATTATAATACACCTAATAGTACAATCAAAATAGTTTAAAGAAAGCTTAAAAATCAATAAAAACATCAATTCGTTTTCAAATTGCGAATAATTATTTTAATCATTTATCTAAACTAAAAAATAAATACTCTCCTACAGTTATACAATTTCCTTCTTTCACGAAGGAAATAAAAGAGCAAATATGTTCACGGATATTTGTCGATGCCCTGCAAAAAACAATGGCCAATTGTAATAAAATCAGAAAAATTTTCTCTCCCTACATCATTGTAACATCGAGAAAATCTCGTGCCACATTATTTAAGTAAAACACTTTCAACTTAAACAAATATGTAACATACGATATTATATTATAAGTTTAAAAGTACATTCGAGGTGATAAAATCACATTTTTTAAACGACAATTCGAATAGAGAATCAAATTAATCGCGATGCAACTCGCGTCTCCTTATCCGATCAACTTATTAAACATTTTGTCAACAATGGCGCACTATTTTTTGCGCCTGAAATTCTCATCTCTGCATATTAAACTCAAGCCAAGTGTAATTGTGGCCCAAAGAGACACGTGGCATCGGCCAGCCAAAAACATCCTTCTAATGAATTTGAAAGTAGGACAAGTCGCCGTACTCCTAATTCCTAATTCGCTTAGACAGAGCCGAGTAAAATTTCGACATCGCCGTGTTGTTATTTTTCGTCGTATTCCGGAGGGCACGTCCACTGTGGATGGGGGGTCGACGCGTACGTGCCCCGGAGCGCGACTCGATGGTCCGGCACATCGGGTCGATTGGCACTGAATGCGAGACGCGTCCGATTTGCCGGTGGTGATGGGGAGTCGAGCGCCAAGGCGATACCCACCGTAATAGCCGGCGTTGGTATGAATGACCTCGACGAAGTCCGCGTCCCCGCTGTCGAGTCGATTGACGAGGCCCGGCCTTATGAGAGGCCTCGCCGGGTCCAGGGCCACGATTCTGCTCATACGGAACAGAAGATAGTTGGCCATAATGCCACAGATGTGGGCGCCAAGGGAGTGGCCGACGCAGCTCGTCCTTTCGATGGGCAGCCCATGGTTACGCAGACTGGTGAGGACGACGGCGAGGCACCGGGCGACCGGTCTCATGTTGGACACCGCCGCTGGGTAGCACGGGGCAGCGCAAAGCTTGCCCCAGTCCACGAGGAAGACGTTGTAGCTGCCGTTACGGAGGTAGGCGTCTCGCAGTACAGCCATCGGCAATGCGTCCTCGCCACCTGTTAACGACGAACGTCATCCCCGAGACGATTGGATATTATTTCATTGCCCTATTATTTCATTGCTTTACGCCCTATCTCTCTCTCTCTCTCTCTCTCTCTCTCTCTCTCTCTCTCTCTCTCTATATATATATATATATATATATATATATATATAGTAGTTCTTAACGTTGTCGCTACACTACCGATATTTGTGTTTGACCTTGTGTTTTTCGGAGCATTGAAATCGACTCGATTTCATCAATTTGTTAAAAGTAAGTTATTTTCAAGTCGTCATCCTGCACGACGTATTTGCAAGCTTGCAATGTTCGTGCTTTTATTTTTGTAAACATTGAACCTTGAAAGTCGAGGACCTTTATATTTAAAGCAAATATTTATATTGCAATTTATAAAGGGATTTCAATTGTTTCAAATTCGAAAAGTTAATGTCTTCCAATGCATACAGCGAGGAGGGATATTTATTTTTAAAAAATCATCCGTAAAGAGACAAGCAAATTGATTAAATGGAACAAATTGAATTTAAGCACGAATATAATCCTATGTATTATTGACGCTATGCTAAATTTTATAATAAACAATATATTGCACGAATTATGCATTATAGTATGGGTGAGATCGAGGCCATTGCTTATTTATGCATGGAATTGCATTCTCAATTGAAATAATGACGAGTATTTATGCCAATCGATTGTATAGCCATAATCTTATACTCATTATATACACCGACTGGAATTACGTCTAAATACTATAGCCCCATAATGATAATGTTTAAGAAATACACGAGATAAAGCATAGGTTAAGCCGTAGTAATGATTTTATGATTCATTTCTTAAGAATTCACATGTACAATTATTAACGTTTATGCCCGATGCATTCACATAATTCAATACCAAGAAGTTCTCTTGATAAACGTCAATCAATGCATAATTAATATAAGCTTATTAGCTATCGGCCGCGGGAGGAGCGGGTTGGGGGGGGGGGAGAAAGGACTGTATTTAAAAATATAAAAACGCCGATGACCGAAGGAATAATTAAAGGAAAATCAATGGAGTCGGATAGCGAGCACAACAACGAACGAACCTGCGTATCCGTGAATGAGAACGACGTTCTCCTTGGTCGACTCGTAATCTTGTCTGAGCCAATCGGACACGTGCGAGGGATCGAGTTTCCTTCTCGGGTTGCCCGGGGTGAAGAGGTGGATGTGGACGTCGGGGTCGGGACAGGAGTCTCGATCGTTGCCCCGACGCCATGTGCACTCGTCCTTATTGTACTCGGCTGCGGCGCCGCTTTCGATCGCCTCCTGGATGGGGCCGCGCGCCTCGCACTCCGACAACAGTGGTCCGGAGAGTTGGAGGAGCGCAAGGAGCGCAAGCGAGAGATACGGCGTCATCTCCTGCGAGTGAAGGCATATAATAATGAGAGGCGAAGAAAGAAAATTTTTGCGAATGTCCAGCTGTCAATGGGGGCGCGTGAAAGCGACTTTCGTTACAATTTCTCTGCGCTTCTCCGCCCCTGTTAATCTTGACAATTGCACAAGTGTTGGATACCCGGATAAGTGTGCTTGTGATAATAGAAAGCCGAAATCATGATTCGAATGCTTGTACGCTCGTGTAGGTATTTTTCATAAAAGTTGGAAGGCATTCAAGATTTCGGCGAGTAGGTATGTGCCTCACCTGTTTCTCGAAATAATGATTCGACGAGGATACCGAAGGCATTTTCGACGATTGGACTACTTTCTAATGCGAAAATATTTTCCTTTTTTCAAATAATATACTTCGGAGTGGAATAATTAGTGGGCAACCGATAATCATTGGATCAAACGTGTATCGTCAAAGCTTCAACTATTCATAAATTTTACGAATATAATATAAATAACGATTATCAAGAGCAACATTAATATAAACAATGCGCCAAACTATTAAGGATAACTAAAGTAAATAGTCTAAAGATATATGAATATACTATCATATTACTCTGTTATCTCAATATTTTTTTAGTACTCCCGTGTATAACAATAGAATTAAATAACGAAAATTAACGGACTTTTATAAATAGCTCTAAATTGGCAAATAACGAGTCTCTGCAAGTTTTACATCTATTATTTGTAAAAAATAACATATTTAAATTATTTCATATTTATTTACAATTTGTTTTTTATTATATTATGTAAAATACTTACGTTTTAAAAACACTTGGGAATTGCAAAAACAAATTATATACCCGAAACACTAAAAATGTCAAGGTTATTCTTAATTTTAAACAAAAAAGGTATAATTTTACGTAACAGTACGTAAGAAGTAGGTATATATATATATATATATATATTACAGACGGTTAATTTTTTATGTGAAATTTTGGCAGAACTAAAAAAAGATTCGACAAACAACTCAATCGAGTATCATTTACTTAGCACATTTTAATTGGACCGTAATGAAATCTTTATACGTCCTGGAATGTTACAATTAAAAAGAGAGAAAATAGAAAAGAAATTATATATATATATATATATATATATATGTATATATATATATATATTCAACAATATAATAATAGAAACAAAAAAAAGTAAGTTATATTTATGGCATAAAATTTTGCAAAATCATAATAATTAAATTTAGTATATTTTAAAACAGTTTAAAACGATTTTATTGAGATTTTACAAATAAATATTGTATGTGCATCAATGTATATTGTATTTAACATTTAAAATATATTTTTAAAAACATATTCAATATTACTTAAAATAAATATAGTAAATGTGAATTATTCTATATTTTTGTGATTTTTTTGCGAAAAATCGGATAGTTATTCTATTTAAATTTATCAAAGTGGAACATAAAATTACATTGTAGTGCAAAAATTTCTGCAACAACAAAGGCCTTGAACTGACAAAAAATTGTAAAAATATGACACTTATAATGTTAATCAATTTAATAAAGTACAAGATTTATATGGAAGTATTATAGTTGTATATTCAAATGCATGTCAATGCAGAAATTAGAAACAAAGTGTTTAGAAAAAGCGTGCTAATAAAAATCCTTACTATTTTAAATATGTATTTTGGAAGAAAGTAAATCTATTTCTTTATAAGTTCCTTTCCATTATATCGAATATTTTTACAATTTAACTACTTCGAATAATGCACTTATTTTATATTGATTATCCCGATTTTTTAAATAGATAATTTGTATTTTTATAGATTTCTGTCGATAAAAATTAAAAAAGAAACTAACAAATTCCGTATGCAATGCAGAGTTATAAATTTTTTTTAAGATTTTAGGTTTTTATTAGCAATAAATTGTTATTTACTTATAATGAAATTATTATTATGTCCTGAGAAATTTAATATGTAATAGTGACAAATAAGTTTCATTTAAAAAAAAAAGCAAATAAAGGCAAAATTACTTTCGTCCTGCGTACATTACAAAAATAAAAAAGCTTTTTTAATCGATTAACGCATCAAAAAAAGCAAAAACCCACTTATCCGAATCATGATATGGTTTATTAATACATTATCTTCCTTCAATTTTTTTACCCTCTCTGTGACTTGGAATAAAAATGTTTTCAAATCCATTAAAGATTTTAAAATGCATAATCACGAGGTAAAAAGTAAGAAAAACAGAATACACAAGATAATAATTTTTATCCGATCTTATAGGCAGATAAAATACAAAAAAAGAAAAAAGTTGAACGGACACTGTAACAAAATTACCGAACATCCATTCGGAAATGCAATTAATACCATTTAAAAGGTAATTCCCAGCCCATATCTACGTTGTATGAGTTAATGAGGAAAAAGAAAAATAACTAAAGCGTTGAATTCGTATTTACCCTTTTCAGAACCATAGTCGAGATCGCTTATTTTTTTCTTCTATCTTCTTGTTCGCTCTCCTGTCCTCAAAAGAGCGAAGAAAATAAAAAAAAAGAGCAAAGCCCAGCGAAATGACCAAAATGAAAAAAAAAAAAAAATAAAAATAAATAAATAAATAAAAAAACGAAAAAGAATAAAGAAATAGAAAAATAGAAAGAAACAAGGAGAGAGCGCACGCAGCCACGACGAAGAGAGGACAGAAGCAAAGGCGCGCGCGATTCCGCGACGATTCGGCGACTAATGACCGTGGAGCGGTGTAAGCCAGGATCTTGTGCCTCTCTCTCTCTCTCTCTCTCTCTCTCTCACACACACACACACACACGCACACACGCACACACGCACACAGACTCCTTATAGCGCCACAGTTTTTCAACCTGGGCCCGCGGTCGCCCCTACCCGTCCCTTTCGTCACGCGCGCACTGTACCGTTCTTCCCGTTGATGATGCGCGCGTCCGACGGCGTCGCGGGTACCGTTGTGT
>NW_011948415.1:3971463-3991637 GCF_000503995.2 Ceratosolen solmsi marchali
TGCCTCCGCCCCTCATGCGGAAGAGCCCGCGAGAATACTTATTATTCGGCTGGCCACGACATCGGCGGCTACCCGCTATAAATGCCTCGTGTCCTCTTATCCGGTGCACACGCGCCGACGCGTCCGCATAGCTAATTAACGCGAGCGAGTTCGCGCGTCTTTTGGCAACTGGTGACAGGAGCTCCTGAGTTATGCGAGGGAACGGCAACTCGCAACCGTCGATCCAAGGATGCGAAGCTTATCACGAGTCCCCGTGGCATGGGCTTTCCGATCCTTAGAATATCGTTTGCCCTACATTATTTTTGCGCTGGCTAATGAGAGGCCTAGGCAGGCATATCTAGCGCTCGTACCGAGATTGTTTAATTGTCGCGTGCTTTATTGTTCGGAACCGAGGGGAAAAAGGTGTATAATTTAATAGTAATTTGTTCCCCGAGGTTGAGATTTTTTTTACTGATACAATAATCATTGCCTTCCACACAATTCCTTTATCATCTTCGCTTCGCTTCGACAAGTGTAATTTACTCGCAATGTACTACATTGTCACGAAAGATTGCAAATATCTAAGTTGACGTAAGCAATATTTTTTTTTTTTTTATTTAGGCCTACATTCTGCTATTTTAATAATTTTATTATTCCAGTCCCTAACGATGTAGACTAGAATTTTAATTACAATTTTTTGCACGTATAGCGCGACATTAATATCGTAATATTAATGGCGTGAAAATTTATTATTTACACAAATGCAACAGTTCGGTCGAATCAAAGGATAGATTGATTAGATTTTCAATCAAATTTCGACAAGCATTTCGTAGGAAAGTACTAGGCGATTTATTCACTCTAATAAAAATGACTTAATAATCAATAATAATATTCAGACATAATGACGTTGTTAACTTAATGCGCATTAAGCAAAGTAAAATCAAGATCATGTAAAATATAATAATAAATTCAACAAAGTCATTTGTACTAGCGTTGAACTACAATATGCAAAGACACAAACAATATTCTTTGACATTAAATTTACGATGATTTTTTAAACTATTTTTCAACAATATCTTTAATTAAATCATTTCAAATGGTTAAGGTACGTTTGAAACGATATTTGCAACAGTTTTTCGAGTTATGTATACTTAATATTTCAAGCATTTATATATTTATATTATTTGAGAACATAATTTATAATAATAATTTTATAAAACTGTAAACAAATTTATCGCCCACTAGATTCTCACTTTGGCTCAAGATAATCGTATTATTCTAAATATTAGTATGGATAAATTGATAAGGATAGATTAATGGTCTTTGTTTCCAATTACAGAATAATGTACTATGCTCATGTTAGATTAGTGATTACATTAACTGTGTACATAATCTCTTGCTTCTCTGAACTCTCTGAAAAATAAACAATTCTTAATTCCTTACGATTGGACCTTCCACTTTGTCCACTTTTTTTTTTTTTTTTGATAACGCTAATACAGATTTCTAGCTATTTCACATTGATAATATGAGGCGTAATTTGTCAAATTGTGTACAATTGATAACATTTGTGCATCCACGGAGAAGCAGCCTATATAGCATGTAACGTTATATACATTTTTTTTTTTTTTTTTTTTAATTATTCATACTTTTCAGCATACAAATATATTATATTTTATTGCAACCCGACAAATTCGTTTTCTGTCTTAATTATACTTGACTTCTTCAAGGCCATCGATCATTAATTCTTTTGCAATCCATTCCCATTTTCGATATGCTTAACTATATTTATAACTAGATTTATAACTATTTTTTTCTATTCATTATATTTATAAAAATAAAAAAACTTAAATTCAGTGTTTTTATCAACTTGTCTTAAACTACGAAAACAATTGATGAATAATTGAAAATTCTTATTTATTTTATAATGAAATTGCTCTCAATTGAAAAGTATTTAAATAAAAACTAATTAATATTAAACTCTATAGTGAAACGATGATAATGAATTTTCATAAAATGGAGATGTATATGTTTATTTATTAATGCTCTAAAAAGAAAGTTTAAAGACTATCGTTTTAGATTATTTCATTTGGTCAATGAGATCATTTTCCAACAATAATAAACATTTAATATATCGTTAAGTGTAGTTTCGATATGTGAAATAATTAAAGTTCTTTTTCTCGTCATTGATTATTCATTAAAATATATGTTGCATAAGTAACTTAATTTAGCTTACAAAATTCACTCGCGTTTAATTATAATCCCTTAATCGTAATTTTATGATTAAAAGTTCTATTGGATTATTAGAAAAAGTAATTTAAAAATTATAACAATGCTAAAGTGAAGTTTTATTTTTAACTTTTTGTGAGATAGTGAATAATTAATAAGTAATTAGTTTAGTTAATTAATTATATGAAACTTAATATTAATTAGTATCTACAAATATCTAATGTCAAAACTCAAAAGAACGTTTACGTAATCCATCCAACAAACTGATAAATTAGTAATTGTATTCTGCGTTGTTACTGCTGTTGGTCTAAATAAAAAATCTTATTTCTTTTTCAGTAAAAAATTGTACTTTCTTTTTTGATTGTCTGTCGTTAGGCAACGGAAGATAAAACAAACTTGAAATTTGCTACCGATTTTATATAACGAAATTTGCGAGGAGTTTTCAGTGGACATAATGTGGACCATGGGTATTTTATTAAAATTCGAAATAATTTTACTTTCATTACAATATAAGTGTTCTCTTCTCATTCTCTTGTAAAAATGCTAATAATATTTTCGATACGTAAATTAAATAAGGGACAATTGAGAACTGTGAAAATAATTTATTTCTAACCGTCCATTTCTAAATATAATATCATCAATAATATTTTTCACTTGACGCGTTCGAAAATAAATAATAAAAAAAAAAAAAAAAAAAAAAAAATTAAAAAAAATTCGATTTAGATTAGAAAAGAATCTCCAATTTATTAAGAGGAAGCAAACATCCCTCGATATATTATATAGAATAGATGATATCGAATTAAAGTTAAATTAAATTAAGTATTTTAACGATTATCTGAAAAATATTTTATTATATCTATTTCTTCTCTTGTTCGATGTTTTTATTGTGAAATTTAATGCGGATAGAATTTTTACATCAAATTTTAATATTCTTTCTTTTATACAAAATATCGGGAATTATATTTTTGTATTTATGCTGTACATGTGTATACTAGAAGCTAGAATGAAACTCTACATAAAATAAACCAAATTTTTTTCGTACATATCGTAAGATATGAAACAAGTACGTGTAATTCCTAGTATGATTTAAGTGTCCATTTATTAGATCAGCAACGAGTCTATTTTTGTGATTGTCAATAGCTATGTACAGTAGTAGCTCGAATATCTCTACTACTACTATTATTATTATTATTATTATTATTGTTGTTTTTTCTATTATCCAAGTCAACGAGAATTTGTCGGTTATTTGTGCCATTATTGATTATTGACCTTTAATAACAATAATCATAATAAGTGATAATACATCATTGATAAAACGAATCATCAGCATAGAGATAATTTGTCTCGTTGTTAAGTAGTTGTATTTATATTTTTGTTTTTCCCATAAATGCAGCATCCCACATGGTCAATGTCATTCATATCTATCTCTCTTAATTGTAAACCTGTAATTCGTTAACGGATATTTATTTTAACGACACGAAAAACATTCATTAAGGGTAATTTAATATTTAGATTTCTAATTTTGCTTAAGATACCTTTCACTATTTTATTATTTTAACGTACTTGGATAATATGCTTACGAGCGCATTTACACTTTATAGATTTAATAGGCTATTCTACATCATTTATTTATCTATTTACGTTAATTGTTCTTATCTAAAGGTTGTAGCCCCTATTTATTAAAAAGGCAAAAAAATATTTGGTGAAATAGTTAAATAGATATTACGAATAAATTTTTAAAGCCTATTGAATGTTAATCGCGATAATATTTACGGTTTCGTTTAATAAAATTATTACATTTCATTCAATAGTAATTTAGTTTTTTTTTTTTTTTTTTTTTTCTTTTTGTCAATGCTAATAGTCGAATTATAATATTTGTTTTTAATTTAATAATTCAGTACTTAATATTAAAAATATTCCAATAAAAGATTGACAAAAGTTTCAAGTTCAGAGAAGATGCCATATCCCTTGTATATTCCCATATATTATAGTAGTATTAGTTAAAGTACAATATTATAATATTAATCGTATAATATAATTTACATTTATTCCGCTTAGTTATATAAAACAACATGTTTTTTTTTTTTTTTTTTTTTTTTTTTTTTTTTTTTAAGCTTTTCTTCTATACGATACCACCTATTATCAAGTGATTATCATTACAAATTATATAATGATACGAACTACGCATTAGATTATAAAAAAATGAGGACTGATTATAAAAAATATTCTTATAATGTAGTACTTGTCTATATCGGTTTAAGCACAAAGTTCTATATACACCAATGTGCATTAATTTTTTGCAAATTATCTACAAAAATATATAAATCCCCAAGAATTTTGTCGCGAGCATGGTAACTTACTAACGAATAGTAGTCATAAAAAATATCAAAATTCTTGTACGCTTAGACAATTTACAAGCAATTACGATAACCTATCGGTCTGTTACGTAAATAGAGTAAATTTATTAATCTCGATAGAGAGGGCGAGGAGGTAAGGTTCGCGTAATAACGTTTCACAAAATCCCTCATTAACGGGGCTACGAGTTTGTCTATCCAAAGGCATCCATCCGACGTAATATGGAGCTTGAGTACTCGATGGTCCAGCATTAGAATGCCATCGTCAGGATAAATTTAGGCGGCAATTGGCTTGAATATTTTTTTCAGGTGAAAATAGACGATTCCGTCGAGTGTACTCGAAAGTGTGCGAAACGTTTGAAGGTCGTCGGGTGAGCCAAGGAGCACTTTCCTCACACAACACCCATTACATTATAAGAGAGCAAAAATTTTCGTCGCAGCTTGTTACGAAGGCCGACGATGCATTGCACAATAATTTACGGAACGTTATTTAGTAATGTCGATGCTTTACGACTTTTAAGCGAGCATTCCTGGAAAGATACGGGCATTCGACGTCAGAACACATTAACAATGAATCCCACTCGGGCATTTATCAGCGATTGGATCATAAGCAAACACCGAGGCTACTGACTGACAGGACAACAACCTACATAACGTGACGGCTTTATCATTGGGCTCGCGTACGTGCGGCGGCAACGGCGGTGGCGGCGGCGGCGGCGGCGGCGGCGGTAGCGACGGCGACGTACGTTGCATAAAGCCGGCTCGAGTTAGCGAGCGATGCGCGTCCCAAGGTGGTCGATCCTGTAGTTACCTGCAGTGCGAAGCTACAAGTACGAGCTTGACGAAACGATCGCCGAGGGACGCCAGCGTAGGGCGCTTCGCTCGTGACTCGACCTCTCGTGCGAGCTGTGCAGCGTGGGGCAGACAGATTGAGTGGGGGAGAGAGAGAGAGAGAGAGAGAGAGAGAGAGAGCGTGCGTGCGTGCGTGCGTACGTGCGAGAGAGCGAGAGCGCGTAGCTGATTTTGCGGCGGTGGTGGTGGTGGTGGCGGCGGTGGTGGTGGTGCCGGTGGCGGTGGCAGCGGCTGCGGCGTCGGGTGGGGGCAGGAGAGGCGGCTCGAAAGAGAGGGTACGTACCGTCAGGTGGCGGCAGCGTTTCGCAGGCACTGTCTGTAGTGAAAAATGGCCGGCGTCAGCGATTACTTCAGCATTGGGAGTACCGTGGCATGTAAAACCTGTTATGACAAGGAGATCGAAGGCGAGGTACTGGCGTTCGATCAGCAGACGAAGATGTTGATATTGAGTATCCTTTTAAAAGATTTAGCGCTTGGGTCGGGTGCTCGTAACAAGGGCACTTTGCGCGCCCAAACTCGTCTCAACCGCAGCTCCTCTCGCTGCCCCCGTGTGTCTCTGTGTGTCCACTCGATTGTGTCGTCGGCGCGACCGATGTAAATAACTGCGACCCCTGGGCCTTTTCTCCCTTACGAATGACCACCGACTCCTTAATTTTCCATCCGGCGACTAGGAGCTGCGCGACGGGACCGTCGATCGGCCGCGTGCTCGACTCGAGCCACGGATGGGATATGGACGTTTTCATGGCACCCGCCCAGAAAGTCAGGTTAATTTATCCCTTTCTGTAGGCTCGATCAAGTACTCGGATACGGTTATTACGTCGTATTCTTCCTGGCCGCATAAGCCGACCCTTGGCGCATTCTTTGCGGTTCTTATTTTAGCGTCAACGCTTCTTTTTATTCGACCAACCCATCTGGTGGATCATGTCATTTTTTTTCCTCCCTCTCCCTATTTCAGAGCGTTTTAAAGACACATGTGCACGTAGCTATTATTCCTTAACAAGAATGTTTGAAATGCAGAATGCCCGTCGTCGTGTGGCAGAGCTTCGTTAAACGACGTTCACATAGTAAATTTGTCACTGGTGTCCGATGTGCAGGTAAAGAAGGAAGTTAGTCCAACGACGAGCGAGCCACCACAGAGTCTTAATCTGCAGAGGCTAAATACAAGAGTGCGTAATCAGATCGAAGAGAAGAAGAGAATGGTAAAGGCTCTGCAGGCCGGAGTGTCGCCCGAGGGACAGAAACTTTTCATTGCCATCTCTAAGACCATTAATGAAATCACATGGAATGGACCTAATATAGTCGTCTGGGATAAAGTCACCATTATACCTCCATATAAAATTGAAAATGTTCAAGGCAACTCGGACGATAAGGCGTTCACTCATATAAAGAAAGTGGTGAGAATCGTTTATCTCTTTTATCTTGTAAATGAATGTAAGTATTTATAAAAATTAACTGCAATATCCAGTAACGAGGAATAGTTTTTAATTCGACGATTCGAATTTTAAGAGATTAGCGACAAAAATATTCAAAACAAATAATAAATTCTTAGTCCACGCCAAGCGGGTGGGAAATTATTTTTAAATTTAACTAGCACCAAATTTAATTAGCTTGAATACAATAAAATATAATGAGACAGTCGCAATAATTTACGTACGATCGATTTTATATTATCCAAGTAATAGCTTTTAACAACGTTACCATTTCTACAATTTTCATTCCAAATTTTGAATAATACCAATGTTCGATTACGTCGATAATAGAGCCGGTTTATTGCAAATTTCTTCAAATTTGCTTTGCTACTTGTATTACTTGTAGTATTGAAAATTTTTGTATTAATTTAAGGAAAGTACGTTTTATAAAAGTTTTTGTTAATTTTTTAAATTAAAATGATAATAAATATCGAAATTGAGCTCGCTGTAGTTAGCACGTCGTAAAGATCATTATGATTCTCGAATTTTCCATCGAAATATTTATAGTGTAATGCTACTGTTCATTATGTTTATTTAGGTTGAAAAACATATGCGAGATACAGCAGCTGCAGAATCACTACAAAAAGATCAACCATCGCAATCACAACAGCAAACACAAAAAGGCAACAGCACGCAATAGGAAATAAATTATACGCCATAGAAAAAGAGCCGACACACTTTTTGTTGTGTTAATTATATTTATGGAAAGTACGAGAAAAAGGAGCAAATTATCTACAAGATTAAAAAGAATAAAAAAAAAAGAAATACTGAAAGTAGTCTACCAAAAAAATTATGAATGAATTAACAACTTTAATAATGAGCCTATTTAGAGTCACAGTGTATTCTATGTTGCATTTTGATCGTACGGCTAATTAAGCATAGAGCATTGTGAGCACAATCAACAATACCAGAAACCATCATAATGCAATAAAAAACTGTCAAGAATTAAACAATAATTTTTTAGCTAATGAGAACTTGACTTTGACACAAAGTAGATCCAATAGAGGTTCTCAACAAGTCGGCGATATACGATCATATGTGTATAAGTGCTGAAGCAGGCGTGTTTGCTAGTTTTAGTTGTACATTGTTACGGAAAAATGCGTATAGTAGTTGTTTAAAGATCATTAAGAATTCAGGTAAAATAGGAAATGAAAAATATGATCTAATGAGATATAAGAGTCAGCTGTTATTAAATCATCGTTGACCACCTGAATGTCATTGGCGAAGCTTCGCATCGGAGCTCGTTAAATTACTTGGTTTACCAAATTCGATAGGAAAAATTGAGAGAATAAAGATGAAGAAGCGAAAAAAAAAGGAGGAAAACTTGGAGAATAAATGAAGGGAAACGATCCATTGGACTCCGCCACGCCTGTGTCTAGGCACGAGGTGCATTTTGCACTTATAAGAGCGTTTGAGAAATAAATAATTGTTGAAAAGTTAAATTGCCCTTGTGCAGGTGAGACACAGCAGTACCTAGGAGAGTGCGTAAGCCCATTTCAGCCTATGCAAGGGTAGGATGTTTAGTGCAACAATCGTCATTTATTAATTTAAAGACAAAAAGATAAAAACACGCAGTGTTGCTTTAGTAATGAGAATAAATGCGCCCCGTGCCTCCTATCACTTGAGAATGTCTGAGAAAACTGAAACATTTATGGTGAAAGACAGAGAGAGCGAGAGAGCGAGAGAGAGAGAGAGAGAGAGAGAGAGAGAGAGAGAGAGAGAGAGAGAGAAAGAAAGAAAGAAAGAAAGAGAGAGAGAGAGAAATGAGAAAATGAGTTAAAAACAACTACAAGAAAACAAAGAAAACGAAGATGAGAAAACAAGGATAAAAGTAGAAAAAGTAAATGCGAAAGAATGTAAACGTTTATGAATACATTTAATCTAAAATAAAAAAAGACAGAAAAATGTAATATAAATTCCATAAACCTCGATTAAACCTTTTATCTTTTGATTCTTTATTTGAAGCCCCTCATATCGAAAGTCATATTGTTTCTCTTTATTTTTCAAATTTATATGTATACATTATTTCTATACATTATATTGGTTAATTTAATTTATGTTTTCTTTATTCTCATCATCTTGACTAGATAAATTGGACGTATTTTCTATTCTTACAATATTTGTTAACTCATGTGTAACGCAAGCAATTCGAGCAGCTGCTTTGAACTTTATCACTGCCCGTTGCTTTTCCATACGTTTTTTCCACTGTAAAATAAAACGTAGTTATGAAATCGTTATCAGAGCAGTAAAAAAGATAGATAATTCAGATTTTATTGGTTATGCATTATAAGCATAAACAACATATATCACGAATTAAAATCCTTTAATTAAAAGACATTTGAAATTGCAATATTTTGTTTTTAATAATTTTAAAGTATGCTTAAAATGACTATTAATTTATTTAGATTATTTATAAATCTTAATATACTGGATAATGTAAAAAATTGGTAATTGCGTCTGTAAATTATACAATAATTAAATTAGACTGTATTCTAAATTTTAATAATGAAAGTACACTTGTATAATAATAAGTCTATTTTGAAATTAAAATTTGGATTATAAACATCATAAGTTTCGCGCGGGTTTGAAAATCGGTGGAATACTGATTTGTCCAAAAGATAATTAGACGATCTAGAGAATTATTATTTGTTGTCTGGAAATTATCAGCATTAATATAAAGCTATTAAATCTATCAATTGAATAGCTCCTTAATTTTAATGTATAAAGAATTATTTGTATTTATTATAATATCGTTTGATATTAAAAACAAAATAAAGATGAAAAATAGCAATGAATATGATAAATGAATTATATAAAACGTATATAATAAAATTAATTGATCATAATGCTTATTTTATATTTATTTATACTTACAATAAAAACAACAAAATAATTTATGCTTATAGTTTAAAAAAAAAAAGAAAAAGAAAAAAAGTGTAATATTATTTAATACAACAAAATATAACATGAATTTGAAAAATTGTTATACTGCTTTAAGTAAGTGGTGGCAACGAAATTACAATTTAAAATGCAATTAACGTTATAAGACTTTTGGTGAGGATTTTTTTCGTTACGCACAAAAGAAGGTAGAGAATGACGCTTGGACAGTCGAGAATAAAAATTTAAATACAAAATAAACATCCTTTGGACCCTATTAAGTTGGTGGTTTAAAAAAATAAGAAATAATATCTCTTACTACGTTGGAATTTCAATATTTTCTATTAATTTTGTGAGAATAATCAATTTATTTATACTCTAACATTTATTGCACTCATTCTATAGATTTTTCTCACTTAAATGTACTTTCAAAAACATTAATATTAAATTAATTACGTAGATACTTTTATACAATTCCTATACAATTTGATTCTTTTATATAATTCTATTATATAATGAGGAGGCTACTACGTCTTTTTCATCATAAACAATGGAAAACAGTATTTTTTAAATATTTTGTGCAATTTTTATACGGATTTTGTCGTTGGTTTTCCCAAGTATTTTTATGTGATGCCATAGAGTATATCGATTTATTCTTATAACCCAATTTTTAATAATTTGTAATATAATTCGATGAAAGTGCAATTCCATTTAGAATTATTAGATAATTAAAAGATTTGAAATGCATATAGAATACTGTTTCATCAATTTCTATATTGTTAATCGATTTGCTTTTAAAGACGAATTTGCAATGTAAAATATAAATTATAGATGACTGTTAACGTTATAATTTTATTAATATAAATATTCTGTACTCGGACAAAGTTTTGTAAAATGTAACCGTGTACTTTTACAAGAAAGTAACTGATAATATTAGATCTATTTGGAAACAAAATTTAATTGTTTATTGGCCATAATATATTTATTGTTGTTTAATTTTTACGTATAAAATAAATATTTTGTGAAATTGTTGTTCATTATAATACTTTCTTTTACATAAAATTGAGATTATCGTAGGTGAAAATATTCAAGTAAAATTTCATAAATATGGCTTTTTTATAATATCCAGAATCATAGAATCATAATAAGCTGTTAATTGAAATTATTTAAATTTTTGCCTCTAACTTTGCAAGTTTACTAATTAGATTAGAGACGGTATTTACAGATCGATCGCGGCGATATATCGAATCAGTTAAATGCATTCGATATTTAAGTGTTTTCAATTATAAAACAACTATGAACAATGTAATTTTACACCATTTTTGAATTATGCTTGCCAAAGGTATTTCATTTAACTAATTATTTGAAGGAAATAGATGATTATTTAAATGAAAATAACTAATGATCGAATGGCAAATGCATTATCGATAATACAGATAAAGTTATCTGAATTATCTTTACAACTAGAAAATTTAATCATAAATTCCATTACGTAAACAAATGTATTGCTTTATACCAAAGTAGATTTTACTTTTTTTTTCATATTATTCGTTCATAATTTTAAGTAATTTAATATCCCACATGCGTATTTACCGTAAAGATACAATTATCTCTAGTGTTATCTGAATTAGATATATATCGATAGAGGTCGAAAAACCCTTTACCTGTATTTCCGTAGTTTTCGCGCATTTCACAAATATTGTTCAATTTTACAAAATTAACATTTAAATATTGGTGAAAGTGAAAAATGTAGAAAATATCGACAAAAATATAACGCTTATAATACTCATAACATGCTGCCAGAGATTTAAAATCGGCGTTTTCTCTCACGCCGGAAAGCTAACCAAAAATTAGGTTTGTTTTTATTCTTTTATATCAATATTTATTATATTAATTTATCATTTTTTTTTAGAAATTTTTTTGAAATCTAGGCCTTTAAGCCAAATGCATTTTTTGGCATTGAAAAAATTATCATTTTTTAATATAACAATGTAATTTTCAATACAATAACCCCATTTCACTAACCTTTTCGTCACGCGAAGGTAAATTTGCGAGATAATCTTGCATTTCTGATTTTTGCGTATCTGCTATGGCAAGTACATATACACAACCATCTACGGTTCCTAAGACTATACTTCTGCCATCGTTGGTACTATCAATTGCACTTAATTCAGCTTGTACTCGATAGTTTGCAATTAATTCACAATCAGAGGATCTGTTTAATTTTTTTTAAATTAAATCAACTATCTTATTTACCACGATATTATTATTACTTTTATCTAATAATTGTGTTTAACTTATTTCTTACCTAAACACTCTTATAGTTTTTCGTCCACTGTGATAATAAAGTACGTATTCATCCGTTCTATTAAACATTGACATAATTGTAAAAACTCCTTCTGCTACTTTTGGTATATATGTTTTAACGGTGGTACCTTTTCTCAGTTCAATCAGTTGTAAACCCCCTCTAAATTAACAAATTTAATTAAATCAGTATATAAATTTGTCTTAATTGTTTAATTTTTATAAAATTTAACTATGTTAATATTTTTATTACCTACTAGGAGCATACAAGGTATATTTACCATCTTTACTTATATTACCACTCCATTTTGGAATAGATCTAATTATTTTCTTCTTAATAATATCTAAAATAGTACCTTTATCAGAGCCGATAACGCCGACCCATTGTGTCTTGTTTGGCATAGGTACAATGCAAATAATATCCTTTAATGTCAAATTGTTCAAACAAATTATTATACTATCATAATTAATAGATTATTGAAACGATTATAAAAATTATTGACCTTAAATCCTGGTAATTTTATTGGGATTTTGCTTATATTCATACCGGTTTTGGCATTGTATATCATGATGCAGTCTCTAACGCTTTTCTCAGCAATTGGGACAACAAGATAATTGGCATCGTATGTTATAGCGGTTTCTCTAAATGGTATACCAGTATTACTTCTTACGGGATATTCAAAAGTAAATAGTATAGTTCCATCTGACAAAATAGTAAAAAGTTAAAATCAATATATTTTAAATTAAGTTTCAGGTAATTTAATTTTATAAGTTCTATTTAAAAAAAAAATGTGTGTTAAAATACCTGGAACAGTTCTCATAATGAAAGTCGCTGTTGTTTTGATCGATTCAACTCCAGGAGGATTATTTGGTCTAGATACAACAGCAAATTTTGAACCATCATGCAGGAGCATCAATTGTCTCACATCTGGTTGTTTTTCTCTAAACAGTACTTGTTCTGTAATGCGATTCCATATTAAAACGTTTCCCGATTCAATCGATATGATATATCTGAAACAATTGTTTAAGGAATTAAAGACTATTAATAAAATTTGAAAGAGTACTTAATCGGCACTTGCTTTCCATCATGAGTTATACTAGCATGGGTGACAATAGCTCCTAATGGACTATCGGCTAATTGAGAAATTAGTTTTCCACGCTTTAAGTCCCAAACTCCAACGCAACCTCTAGTTACGGTGACTGCAAGGTCACAATGCTCAGCCAAACTGCAAGAATTTAGGCACAATTATATTTCTCATATTAAAATAAAACTTATGTATAATTTACCTAAGTGAATCGATTTGCAACTCATGCCTGTCAATGACATGAACTTGTTCAAATATATTATTAATATTCCACACTTTTACACTTCTATCAATACTAGATGTTATGACACTGTTCCAATTGCCTATTGTAAGTGCCTCCAGTTGGATAATTCGAGCAAAATGTGCATCCAAAATTTTCACTAATTCTAATGTTTGAAAATTCCAGACATACAAGCTTTTTCTAAATACAAAAAATTAATTGACAGCTGCTTTTCTTTAATGATTTTTCTTCCATTGATATAAAACTCTTACCTCACTCCGGCAACTGCATAATCTTTATTATTACTAATCATAATTGAATTTGAGCACATCAACCTAGTACTTATATTTCTTACCCCATTTGGAAGCATTAAAACCATTGCGTCTCTTTGCTCTTTTAACAACCAAACTATAAAGCCATTTCCTGTAGTTGCTAATAACGTGTCTTCTTCTTTATTCAGTTTCAATTGCAACAAATACTCAGCCTCGTCGTTATGTGTTCTAGGCAAATCCAGCTCTTTCTTCCAGCATGAAAATGTTTCTTCAATTGTATATTTTGATACTTGATAAAAATGTTCGGTTGTACACGCGTACAATGTATTTTTATCCTTTGCCATGACCATCGCACTTTGTTTCAATTAACAGAATTAAATGTAATTTTTCATAAATATTATCACAACAATCTTGTTTAAAGTCGAAATAACATTCTATGTTCATTTAAACAAAATAAAATAATTGTGTTTTATTACATTTTTTAGTTAAATACAAATTTCATTACGTCAGAATACCTTTTCAAATGATTGAAATAGTTATTTGATTGATTATATTTTAAGTAAATAGAAAATTTAATAAGCAAATAAAATGTTTACTGCTTATACATCGTTTAGAGGAATAGAAAAATTTGAAAATTAAATATTACGTATGATTGTAGAAATTTCGAATATTAAAAGGAAACAAAAAATTCATTTAATGCTAATAAATTATATCAAAGATATTTTATACCTATGGAACTGAAAGGGTTCTAAGGGTTTTTTCTTTAAGATTGTGTGTAGTAACATTGTAGAATTTTCAAGATTTCCAGTCCAGAAAACTATTCTATAATCCTCCAATGTTGTATATTCTAATTCTATTAATAAAAAAAATAAAATAGAATCTCATTAGCTTATAGTAAATCATTTGAATATGCCAAGCTTTAATTGATATTTTATTGTGCCATTCTTTTTTTTTTAATACTCGACATTACCTTATAATCAAGTAAATATTTTTATTTATGAAGCTCCTAGTTTGGAGATTTTTCTCTCACACCTATTATACGCTATTTTATTTAAATTCACGACAATATATTGATTGTATATAAAAAGTGAAAAACAAAATTTATAAAATTCTCATAGATTTTTGTTCTCCCTATTCAATTATTAATATATAGATAAATATTGGTATTGTTTGATTGTATTAATAAAATTAGGTTAAATTGTCATTGTAAAGTTCATAATTTACCTAATATTAACCATTTATTAGTATTTTCTGGGCTAGAATGATAAGCAAGAAGGTTCCCGCGTAGATCGAATTTATACCAATGAGTTTTTCCATGTATAAAGACAAAATGATTCATGAGAAATATACCGCTTATTGGCTCCTCGTTTGGCAATGGATTGTCGATAATAACAAATTCACTTGTTAGGGTATTCAATGCTACTGTCTAAAACACAATATAAACAAAATGATTAATATTTATTTATCTTTATAGTTAAAATAAGTCGATATTACTTGATTATTATTTGTATACGCAGCTGCATATCGGTTGTCTGGACTAAGAATCAACTTTTGCATTATTCCTTCTATTCCTGGATTTACATCTCTCGTCATGTCACTCGTGCTCAAGTCCCACGTAATGAATTTATTTGATATAGAAAGAACGTAACGATAATCCGAAGTCAAACAAAATCCAAAAACTGCAAATTGATGTCCTTCTAAAGAATACTGAGAATTTAAAAAAAAAAAAAAATGAAAAAAAAAAGAAAAAAAAAGAAAAATGTATATATATACATATACATATGTATATATATATATATATAACAAGAATGTAATTTATTACTATACAAGTAATAATAAAAATAAACCAAGATAAATTGATACATTCCAATTTGGAATATTGGTAACACGTTACATAGAAAATATTTCAAAATTATTCATATGTTCTGAAGAATTTTTAAAGAAACTTTTAAATTTGCCTTTAAAGTAATGACATAATATAAATATTGAATTATCTATTATAATATGAATATAAAAGTCGAGACATTCAATTTACCAATAATTTAAAAAAAAATTTTTTTTTAATTACGCACACCCCTCGACACAATAATCTCTCAATTTAATATAATAATTTTGTTTTATCGCAAATCACGATTAATTATTCAAAACGTCATCTAAAAGAATATTGAAGAAAGGCCAAACCTTACTTTTAACGGACCGCCAGGAGTGTGTAAGCAATGATATAGAGGAAGTAAAGCACAATCTTTAGCCCCGTCGCTATCGCAAGCTCTTAACAACATCCACACGTTCACGTTATTTCCAATTTCCGGTAATAGTCGTCCAATTAACTGAGGTGCAAGCATATCCGGATGACTTCCTAGAATAGCTCCACCTAAGCGCAAGGCATCGGCTACCAGCATTAATTCTCTGATTTTATTAATAAGACAGAGACATTTCTTATTATCATCATTTTATCGAATAATAATAATAATAATAATAATAATAATAATAATAATAATAATAATAATTTTCCTATCGTTATTTATTATTATCTGTTTTTCTATTATTATTAAGAATGTATTTTCTACGTTTCTACATTTTTGTATTTGATTATTACGTCAATTAGAGTTGAGGCTTGAATTCGATATTGCATAAGAATTCTATTGATTAAGTAGTTTAACAAGATTTCAAGAAAACACAAATAAAATAGAAAATGAATACTTTTTCAATAATTTTTTTTTTTTATTATTAATTATTATTTTTTTTTTTTTGTAAATTATAATGAAAAGCATTAATTAATCGTTAATTGATGAATAAAGTTAATTGAGAAGGGAAATGGTCCCTTACCCATAACAATATATTTAAATACTTTTAATATCTGTGTTTCGAAATCTTGAAGAGGCCCTTTCGGAAATGATGCGCTTCATCATATAAAAGTTAATTCAATTTTTAAATAGTTCTCGTAAAACAATAATTTCCACGGTGCTTAGCAAGACGATTCGTTCCTCTAAAATTTTATACAATTAAATAATATTTAAGCGGTCGCAATTAGTAAAACTCGAAAGTCACGCAACGAATAATTAATTCAATATTTTTATTTTATCAATTTATTAACACATTGGGTTATATTGTTATATCGTTTAGCGAATAATTATAGGATTACCTTACTAAATTTTGGTCATCGATATTGCAACATGCATCTTCAAAATCCGAAAGCACTGCTTGCAAAGGACAGGAACTAAGTTTTGCATGCAACCATTCGTAATTGAATAGTACGTGTTGAAAAAGATCTTTAAAGCGATGTGCTCGTATCAAATGATATGGTAACTCGCCAAACTAAAAACGGTGTAATAGCATTTAATAATGATATTTAACAATGATCTTTCAAAGCATTTACCTGCTTTTATCATTATTTTATTATTATTATTTTAAAGAAATAAAATTATATGCATAAATTGAAAATACTTTTCTAAGATTGTATCTTGAAATTTTTCCCTCTTTCGAATAGAATGCTAATGGTTGTTCTGGAACTTTTCGATCAGCCACTCCTTCTTTATCTTGTAGATTAAATCTGTTTATAAAATTTATTATTATTGTTTTTAATCAACACATTGGACAATTAAATTATTAGCTTAAATAACGCTTTTATGTCGTACTCGAGGATGAATGAACGCAATAAGAAAATCATGCGCTTTAAGCAGCAGATAAATTTAAGGATTAATTTTAGATTCTTTGATGGGAAGTTAACAATTTTCGATATACACCTTATCTCTTACAAATATTTAAATAATTAAAATTCTCACTTTTCTATAAATATTTAATTAATTATTACTGCTTATAAAGTAAAGGATATTAATATGTCATTTCCGGATAGTTTTCAAATTTCCTTGAAGAAGACATATTAGCGGTAGAAGCTTCCCAAGCAAAGATTCACGCTGTGAAGCAAGTGAAAAAAAAAAAAAAAAAAAAAAAAAAAAAGAGAGAGAAATGAAAAATGAAATTTACAACGCAAAGAGAAAAAATTATGCAAATAAGAAACGTAGCACCTGCCTGTGTCTTTGTATTTCCGTATACTTAAAAGGCTTGGGATTGCCGCCGCCCCAAATCCCTAAGTAATAATCAGCGATCATCGAGTGAAAGTAAGTGGCCAAATTCATATTTTTGAAATATCTTTCTTTTGCGGCATCGCGGAATTGCCGATGGTACCAATTGAGCACGCTAACGCCGTCGGCCTCTCGCTCGCTCAGATAATTCGGCAAATCGTTACGAATTCTCGTCCAGAGAAGCGGCGGGATTCTACGCACCGGAGGCAAGTGGTACTGATAAACGTCATCCAGAACCTTATCATCCAGCGATATAAGATCCTCGAGCTCGGACTCTGAAAGTCCTGATTTTGCGGCAGTTATGTATGCCAAAGCATGGAAAACCAAAATCTTGCCATGTTGCTTCTCGATACGCTCGAACAGCATCATTATGCTATCCATCACGGTGTTGGCAAGATGCGTGTCCGCCGGTTTTGTGTAACTACGCCATCGGCAAATTTCCGCAAACACGAGCTTTACGAATATTGGCAACGAACACTTTGATATGGCGTTGGCTACTAGGCGCCATTGGTAGTTGTTCAGGTCTCGACAGGCCGTTTTCATCCACATTCTAGTTACACAAAATGATTGATTTATATTCTATACTCTCTCTCTCTCTCTCTCTCTCTCTCTCTCTCTCTCTAACTGGTATAATGAGCGCTCGAAGGGGCCTGAGATCAATGTAGGAGAGTAATTGTGATTAATCGTGATATTATTCGAACTTGAAATTATCGACAGATCATTTTTTATTAAAAATTCAGATGTCAAAAGTCAGTTTTATTTGTTTCAAATTGAAAATAATGATTGGAGTAATTGATATGAGTGGAGAACTAGTGAGTTACCTAATGATATCCATTGCCAAATCCTCCCCTAGAGCAGTAACTTCGATAAAACTTTCATCCGTATCGATCATTCGCCTTAATAAATAATAATCCCTTGATGTAACTGGATTAGATTCTTCAGCGGCGCATGAGAGTATCATTTTTGTATTTACTGGTAACCGTGTGGGTAGCCAGGACAATTTATTGCCCTGAACGCCAGTTAATTGATCTACGCTATCGAGAAATAGAAGAATTGGTTGTTCCACGGTTGCAAGCGTTAACAAATGCTTAAAGTGCGCCGTCAGAGGTACTAAATCATCTGGGATGTTTTCGAAAGGTATCATGTAGTTGTAGGAAATCTAGAGAGAATTTTTTTTTTTTTTTTAAACGATTATCCATTGCAAAGTGCTAAATAATCTTTCATTCATCGATACGTATTAACCAATTTTCATTTCAAAAAAAAAATCTGTATATGCTTTTTAACACGTAAAATGATAAATATAAACGATAAAACATAATTTGATCAATTTTATTAATTTCATTATCATTTAAAGAGTTAATAAGATACTTTTCAACGTTTGAAAATTAAAGAAATTAAAAGTGTATTTAATTTGGCAATACGAGGTTTAAAATTGATTTTTGCATTTCTCTATTTAATAGCCAACATGATTTTTGTCGGCTATCTTGAAAATGGGAAAAAAAAGAATGTTTTCAAAAAATTGAGTTCTTTTTATTTTTACTTAAATAATGATAATTCAGAAATTTACTACTCGCTGCTTAATAGGAAACTTTCTATTTTATTGATTTTCAAAACTCTCATTGAAAGTATGATATCTTTAATCCAATATAAAAACATTACATTCTCATCAAACGATAAATAAATAAAAAATATCACTTGTGCAAAAATGTTCTGATCTTATTGGATATCTGATCTGACATTTGGAGCGATAATCGTAAGAAATTTAATATCCGGCAAAAGTAATTAAAAATTAAATGGTTAAACCTAAAAATTGAAATTGTATCATTACCTGCTGACAAATCGATATTAATGTTGGCGTCAAAGCACTGCTATCGGGTGTTGTGCCAAGAAATCGAATAATACTCACTGGTTTCTTGCCCGGTAACCAAACGGTATTCGCAAGTCCGGCGCTTTTAGCTAAAAGGGAGGTTTTTCCACAACCACCTTCGCCATATAATACCAAAGGCTTATCACTATTTCCCAACATGTAATTTTCAATTTTATCTAAACTGTCTTCGCGCCCGTAAAAAACCTGTGAAATTAATACAACATCTTTTTTTCTTTTCTTTTTTTTTCTCGTTTTTTTTTTTTTTTTTTATTTTTAATTGCAAATCTTAAAATTGTTATTTGATATGATATATTTGTAAACATTTTCAAGATATCAAATGCAATAGTCAAACTATTATACAATCATATTACTTCTTTTATCATAATGTAAAGTTAAATTAAATTCTGTATTAAAAACAAACTTACTCTAACAGAATTATTGCAGGCGTGTAGGTGTTGAAGAATTTCCGTAATAATTTGTCCTTGAGCCGAACTATCTTCTTTCTTCATTGCTCGATCTACTAATTTGATTATGTTTCTGTAAAAGTGTGTTATAAACTGTTGCAAATATTCACTGTGCGTATCAGG
>NW_011948415.1:3991677-4011759 GCF_000503995.2 Ceratosolen solmsi marchali
AAAAAGAAAAGAAACACCCCCCCCCCCCCCATTATATTATAGCTAACATAACATTATATTATAGATATAATATTATAGTTAACATAACATTATATTATAGATATAGAAATTATAGTTATCATAATAATATTTATCGTTTTTTTTTGTTTTATTCTTTTTTTTTTGTTTTATTTTGTTTTTGTAATTTGTAATAAATGCAATGTAATTATAGAGACGAGCCTTGTAATTGGAAACAAGTAATACCTTTGGAGGTTGGCACTCTCAATTTTGTTGGGCACTCTGACATCTCGAAGATCGGTTAGTAATTTCGCTGCTTCGTTATCTAAGCTTCGATTGAGAATATCGAGATAAAGACTAGCTTTCCTTAAATTTTGCAGATTAATATTATTGATGTAACGTAGGTAAGCAAGGCAATGATTTTTTGTATTCTTTACATTTAATATACCATTTATCACTTCTCGTTCAGTAACTTGAGCATAAATTGCATTACATGCATATTAATTATACACACATATGTAAATTAATTAAAAAAATATTGCACTTACCTGACATAAAATAATTGTGCATCGTGTCTTTGTCAAATTTACCATTATTAAATAAAGATTGTGCTCCTTTTCTAAAAAGTTTTTGCATTTTTACCATAGTATCCCACCATATTGCTTGGTCCTCTTGTTGTAACTTAGGTATTCTCTAATTTGAATTTATACAAGCGTTAATTAAAAAAAAAAATTATGAAAAAAAAAAATATATATATATATATATATATTCATTCGTAAGTGTCATAAAATAGACGACAAGGTAACAACATTTCATTATTTTATGATTACTTTGTTATTGAAATTTTTCAAAATTGAAGAGATCGGCTGAAGAATACTAGTCGGTGGCACGGCATTGCTGTCCTTCTTGTACCAAGTGTCGAGGACGCTTACATCCATACCCTGGCTATATAATTCTGTTCTTAACATTTCCAATTCTGAGCTTAAAACATACGTTGGTATAGGTCTGTATCCGTATTTTTGACCCAGAAGAACCTGCGAATTCATTACATTTGTATTTTTAAGTATTTATTTCTACATTAAGAGGCCGAACGTCATTTAATTGGCCTCATTGTCAATGAATATACCTCAAATTTCCATTCAAAGGATAGTTATTAAATTTAGTTTTAGTTTTCTTACAGCGCAATTATTATTACGTATTTTATTATTATTATTATTATTATTATTATTGCTTTCGACATTTTTTTCCTAAAGTTGAGACACGACGTATTGTATAATTTATTTGCACATGTGTAGTTTTATAACAAATGCATACTTCCATTTAGAATTATGTTGCATGTGCTCTGTCTGTTACGCTTACAGATAGCATACAGATGTACAATAAAATAAGGCTGTTCAAGGTATTTTTTCATCATACCACGAAATTCGGTCCCATAGATAATCGTTGGCAATTTTCTATTTCGCGCATACATAATTCAGTTGTCATATGATCGTCGGTTGCCTCATCTCGAACACCCCATCGCATGTCCACGACCTGTACAACAGTTATTCCCAAGTCAAATAACATTTAGACGATAATGAGCCAAGTCGTATAAATAATTAGGTCTTAGTTAAAAAAAGGTTTAAATAGTTTCTTTAGACAACAATGTATGTGCATGCTTTAGGCAATTTAACAGATACGTTTAGTTTCGTACGGTAGCTCGTACCTGGTACTAACAAAATCAATTTCCGATTCAAGGCCATCAATACGAATGTCGAAAGTTCAAAGACTATTAATCTACACGCTATGACAGGGAAACATGTTATCAGTTCTTTAAGACTATTGATTTACATTTTGCGGAATTTCACACTACATTTTAATATGACCAACAGCTCTCATGCAAATAAACTACTATACGACATTTTAGATGTTGGTTTATAATTGTAAATCATCTCCGTTTAATTTGACTTTATGACTATTTAGGCAGTTTAATTGGAATTTTTCTTACGAAATACGGATTAGACAAATGTATTCGATGAAAAGTTACGAGA
The DNA here is from genome assembly GCF_000503995.2 of Ceratosolen solmsi marchali. NCBI lineage: Eukaryota > Metazoa > Arthropoda > Insecta > Hymenoptera > Agaonidae > Ceratosolen > Ceratosolen solmsi. Next base: position 3,993,705 of record NW_011948415.1, read on the forward strand.
AAATTTATATTGTACAGTCGTTATTACGTACTTTCACAATTATGTTCATACATAAAAATATTAAAATTGCCAATATAGTAATATGAAGAAAAAACATTTTAAACTGACGAGGGATAAAAGTTTCGTAACTTTTAAAGCATATTGAAAATAGTTGATTATATTATTATAAATAAATAAACTTTTTATGCAATTCGTACCTGAAATTCGAGTCCATGTTTTTCACGGCAGTAATCTTTCAGCTTTGGATAGCATTTCGCCATTAATGTGTTTCTCTCCATTGTTGTATCTGAAACAGATTTATGGATAAAAATTAAGCTTTCCCATAATATTGAAAGGATAATGAAATTATCTGTTGGACAGAAAAAAGAAAAAAGAAATGTTAGACCTGTAAAAGTTGAACTGGTAAAAATACGAACTATTTTTGAACTAACTGGTGGCAATGATTTCAAAGAGCCCGCAAAAATCGAGTCTACCGTTTTTTCATCCATTTTTATTTATTGACTGGTACGTTATATAACAATTAGGTATGATGCAATGTTTCAATAAAGTACTGATATGTGTAATGTCTAAGCTCAATGTTCATCATCGTATTTAGATGACGTTGAATGACTGCAGTACATCATACACTATATTTGTAAATATTTTATATCCATTTTTTCTTATTAAACAAAATTAACATCGTATCGTAATAATAATTATTACTAATGATTATGTTAAAATGCAATTCGAAAGCCTTCCTTTCGTACGTCGGATTGACTAATGTAAAGAAAGCGCAAGCAAAGGAATTCAAATACTTGTCGTTGCTAAGGCTTGTTTACCACCTACATACGACTACTATAAATTGATTATTTAATCTGCAGTTAGTGAAAAAAAAAGAAAAAAAAAAGAAAAAAAAAAGCACAAAGCTCCTCGTAAGATTAATCCACGGTAATATTTATCATATTGTATTCATTTTAATTATCTATTTGCAGCATTTTGATGGATGTCATAAATTGAAGTTGTACTTTAAAACAAAATCAGAATGGCGCCTTCCGATCCTGTGACGCAAATGAATACATACCGGTCCTATGTGACTATGCTCGCTGATCCAAATGCGAAAGATGAATCGAAATTGAAGGCGGCTCAGGAGATGTCGGAAAATTTCGAGGTAAACGAGTTTAACGAAATTCGTTAAAGAAAATTCGAGAATGAGCACTTTCAGTTTTACTTACTGGATAAAATAGAAATTTATCTATTCTGAGAAATATGTATAAATTATGTATAAATGAACATAATTTTGTTATCGGTATAATTATTAATAATAACGATAATCAACAAACAAACAAACAAACAAACAAACAAACAAAAACTTGTATTTTACTCATAAAGTGCTATTTTTTGTCGCATATATTCGTCACTGCTATTGCTTAATGATTTGAATGTGTAGAGATTAATTTGTGAAATACAAATCATTATTTGTTTAATAACGTTTAATATAAAGCAGTAAAAAAAAAAATCAAACTATTTCCACAAGAAAGACGTTCATTGATATATATATATATATATATATATATATATGATTTGATATTTTTTTCCAGGTCATTATGTGCTCGGCACAATATCCTGCATTTTTGGATCATCTAATGAAAAACTTCCTGAAAATCCTACAGGAAGGTGAACCGCACTTTATATCCGAATACAATATCCAACAAGTGCGAAAATTAATCTTGGAGATGATACACAGACTTCCAACGAATGATTTTTTAAGGCCTTACGTTAAGCAAATATTAAGTCTTATGCTTAAGCTTTTAGAAACGGAGAATGAAGAGAATATTCTAGTTTGTTTGAGAATTATTATTGAATTACACAAACAATACAGGCCCACTTTTAATCCCGAGGTCTGTATTTTAATGTCTCTTATATGAATTATAGAATTGTGACGAATTTTAATAAAGTTAAATTTAATTCATAGATTCAGCACTTTTTACAATTCGTTAAGTCAATATACAGCGAATTGCCGAAAAACTTACCAAAGATTTTTGAGCCCCGACCGCCTATTAGAGTAAAAGACTTATCGGAGATAAATCTGGAAGCATTTTTAAAAGAAACTTTCACAATAACGCCAATTCAAAGTGAGAAAAAAGCTGCCGATGGATCCGTATTAAGTGTAAGTGCCGCTAATGATGATTAGACAATTGCTTTAACATTAACAATTATTAGCCAAATGTGAAGCCTAATGTATTTTTTAATTATTAGAATTATTTTATTTATTTATTTATTTTTGTTTTGGTTTTGATTTTACTTAGCGTTATTAGATTAATCGTAATTTTAAGATAAAAAAAATATCGATTACGAGCGGCTCATTAAAGTAGCAAAAAAATTAATTTACAATTCCCAATCCTACATCAAGCTTACATTATAAAATAATAATAATAATATTTCCTTACATCGTTATATTGAATATTATTATATTATAAATTATAAATTTGAATATTTTTTAATACAAATTATTAATGCCAGCCGATGTATTAAATATCTTTAGTTTCATTTTAATAAAAGTAATATAAAATTTTCCCTGAAATACAAAGATAGCCGCTAAGTATTTAGAAAAGTCGTTAAAATTTTCAAACTTATCATTTGCTTCTAGTTCCTTTAATTCTCTATATAAGAATAATATTCACTTTGTGACTTTTTCATAGCTTAAGTTTTTTTTCTTCCATCAGCACAGTAAACTCCGGTGCCTTATCAATTAAAATTTTATTTCCAGTATAATCTCATTCCAAAAGCAGTACTCTCTTTGAAAGTTCTTCAAGAACTTCCCATAATTGTTGTACTGATGTACCAAATCTACAAGCAAAACGTTCATCAAGATGTCTCTGATTTCATTCCACTCATCATGACGACGATAACTCTACAGCCTAGTCCCCAACATCGGGCCTCTCCCGGTTTTAACAAAGAAGTCTTCGTGGACTTTATGGGCGCACAAATTAAGACCCTCTCGTTTCTCGCCTACATAATCCGCATTTATCAAGATGTCGTTGCTCAGCATAGCACAATGATGGTCAAAGGCATGTTAGGACTCTTATCCCTTTGTCCGATGGAAGTGGCCCATTTAAGGAAAGAGTTACTGATTGCGGCCAGACATATATTAGCAACGGATCTGCGAACCAAGTTTGTACCTCATATGGAGAGGCTTTTCGACGAGGAAGTACTACTTGGACACGGATGGACAACTTACGAATCGCTGAGACCACTCGCGTATTCCACATTGGCCGATTTGGTTCATCATGTTAGGCAGTTGCTGCCACTGTCGGATCTCGCCAGAGCCGTTCATCTCTTTAGGTGACTTTTCATTTACATGTATTTTTAATCAATGAGAGTGTCGGCGTAGAAAAGAAAAGCACGTATAGGTTTAAATAATGCCAATATCGCATTGTGAAAAATGTGAAAAAAAAGCGTATAGTTGCGAATGAATTGTGTTTAAAATTATGGGCTTAGGAGTTTTGTTATTGTGCTACCAAGTGAAATTAATTATACTAGACATATTCTTCAATAATTTAGTATTTCTATAAATTTTTTCATATTGCTCAAATGGAATAAACGAGTAGTTAATAAAGTATTTTAAATTCCCTCGTAGTGCAACGACTCGTTATAAAAATGTTGATATTATCTAATGACTCACTAATTGCGTTAGATCTAATCAGCTCTAATCGACAATCCTTATGTTTTCCAGTAAAAACGTTCACGACCAAAGTCTACCCACTTCCATCCAAACGATGTCCTGTAAATTGCTACTAAATCTCGTTGAGTGCATCCGTCAGCGGTCAGACGCCGAAAATAGCAACCAAGGCCGTGAACTCCTCATGCGAATGCTCGAGGTTTTTGTATTAAAGTTTAAAACGATAACGAAACTGCAGATGCCGATACTATTGAATAAAGCTAAGCAACAAACGACTCCCACTAGCGATGTGAAGCCCACGCCTACGGAGGACGTAAAGCCAAACATAAATGAGCTGCAGGATGAGAAGGAGTGTACGAAAACGAAATTTGGCTTTCCCTCGGCGCAGAATCAGACTTGTAACGTCGTCGACTACAGAAGCCTCGTTAAGACGCTTGTCTGCGGCGTCAAAACAATAACCTGGGGCTGTGCCAATTGCAAGTCCGGTGAAGTTACACAGTCGAAGCAGTTTCAACCCAAAGAGACACTCGTCTTCATACGGTTGGTTAAATGGGCCTTACAAGCTTTGGATATCTATACGATAGGGCCACCGGCTCTCGGCGCACTGGCTCAGCCGGGTAGGCCAGCGCAACCACAGACCGTAAGGAGCAAAGAAGAGAAGGAGGTACTCGAGCATTTCAGCGGCGTTTTCTCCATGATGAATCCCCAGACATTTCAAGAAATATTCTCCACCACTATTGATTACATGGTCGAGCGAATCTTTAAAAATGCCGCTCTCCAGATCGTCGGCAATTCGTTCTTGGCCAATCCTACGACCTCGCCAATATTTGCCACCGTACTCGTCGAGTATCTGCTCGAGCGAATGGACGATATGGGCTCGAACGTCGACAGGAGCAATCTCTACCTAAGATTGTTCAAGCTCGTATTCGGCAGCGTTTCTCTCTTTCCGGCGGAAAACGAGCACATGCTGCGTCCCCATCTCCATCAGATCGTTAATAGATCGATGGAACTCGCCATGTCCGCTAAAGAGCCTTACAATTACTTTCTCCTCTTGAGGGCTTTGTTCAGATCGATAGGAGGAGGATCGCACGATCTTCTTTATCAGGAATTTTTACCATTGCTCCCAAATTTACTCGAAGGCCTAAATCGATTGCAGTCAGGATTACATAAGCAGCATATGAAGGATTTGTTTGTGGAGCTGTGCCTTACCGTACCTGTTAGACTAAGCTCGTTATTGCCGTACTTGCCAATGCTCATGGACCCGTTGGTATCAGCCTTGAACGGAAGCCACACTCTCGTGAGTCAAGGTTTGCGAACGCTGGAGCTCTGTGTTGATAATCTTCAGCCAGACTTTTTATACGAGCACATTCAACCCGTGAGAGCTGATCTTATGCAAGCGCTATGGAGGACATTGCGAAACCCTACCGATCAGGTAACGTGATCTTGAACGATTCTTCCACTTCCTTAAATTTATTTTTACATATTAAAAGAATATTTGATTTTTTGCCGTGTATTTGGAACGAAATTTGATGAAAGCCACATTTGACGTGGTTTTTTTTTTTTAATATTATAATATGATATGCGTTCGTTTTTGCATTTAGCTCTCGATGTTATGACTATTGGCATTTCTATTGTTTGTTCAATCATATGAGAAAGTACGAAACGTACATCTTTTTACAATTGCGTGTACTACGGATGTCTAACGGATGTACGTTGTTCGTATCATAAATGAACGATTTTAATAAAGAAATACATAATAAAGTTGCTTGCCAATTTTCAAACGTTAATCCCTCTGACGTAACAAAAATATTTATTTTTACGTTAATTCAAAAAAAAAAAAAAAAAAAAAAAAAAAAAAAAAAAAGTATTAAAGAAAGGGAACTGTAAATTAACATTGATGAATAATAATAAACTGTTGTGATTTGTAGGTTGCACACGTGGCTTTCCGTGTACTCGGCAAATTCGGTGGAGGAAATCGCAAAATGATGATCGAGCCACAAAAGTTAGAATACAACGATCGTGAAACGAATCCACCGGCGATCGTTGCTTACTTCCAAGAGCCGTCCAAGGGCATCGATTTTCCCGTAGAAAAAGTTATCGACACCGCCTTTACTGCCCTCAAGTCCAATACGACCGATCCGTTCTACCGTAAACAATGCTGGGAGGTGATCAATTGTTATCTATCCGCATCGCTCAGACTCGACGACGATAGAGCAACGCTTTACAAGTTCTTCACCCATCCGTCTTTCAAAGAGGGCAAGATTCCTCATCAACAGGGACCGCATTATAAAAGTTTGGATAGCGTAGCACGAAACGTGCAACAAACAGCGCTTACCGGTAAGACGATAATTGGCTCGGGCGAAACTTAATATGACATTAAATCAGATTGTTTAATTTGCAAGCAGGAAAGTTAAGAATAAGCTCGATATCTTTTATAATTTGCCACAAACCCGTACGAAATAAGATATTTAATCTTGTTATTTTCGTGTTTTCATAATAATGATAAGGAGCAGTATCAATAGAACTACTAGAATCGGCATTATTCATGTTAATTACAAACGTTATGCAAATTTACGTTGCGCGTACATTGAAATTGTAAAAGATTTTTGTTACTTATATGACGCAATTTTCATAATTTGCAACAGTGATGGCTTTGACTAATGAGTCTTTGTAATAAACGTTCGCTGTGCTTTCTCATTTCTCATCCAATTGCAATGCTTATTTATTGCAGGCTTATTCGTGGCAGCGGCCATTAAAGAACTACGCCAATCTGTCTTGGGAACAATGTTTAGTATCGTGCGTCATTATACAATGGTAGCGATCGCCCAGCAAGCCGGCCCATTCTGCTTAACCAACAAGTCAAACCGACTCCAAGGGCAGGATCCTCTTGTCCTCGTAGACGCTCTAACCGTAATAATGGGCCACGAGGAGAAAGAGCTGTGCAAGCCAGGAAACCTCGCGCTCGTCATTATCCTCGAGACAGCGACCAACATCCTCGGCTCTAAGGAGCGTGCTTGCCAACTGCCCTTCATGGAATATCTCGCCGACAAGATGTGCTCATTGTGCTACGAGCGCGCCTGGTACGCCAAACTCGGTGGCTGCATGGCCATCAAGTTCCTCTTCGAACGCATGGCCACCAAGTGGGTGCTCAATCACCTCTTCGTCTTTTTGCGTGCGCTCATCTTCGTAATGATGGATTTAACGGGGGAGGTGTCGAACGGCGCCATTGACATGGCCAAAACAAATCTGGAAAAGATGCTGAGGGTGTGCGTGAATCCGGGCAGTCACGAGATAGGGAACGCCGAGCTCCTCGAAGCTCAGAATAAAGCTCTGTACGAGGTAACCCATGAATTGGTGAGGCAGGTCACGTCGCCGCACACTATCGTAAGGGAGCAGGCTATGGCTTCACTACGTCTATTAGGCGAGATACAAAATAAGACTGTGACCGAGGTGATGGAGCCACATAAAGAAGTACTCGCGGACATGATACCCCCGAAAAAACATTTGCTCCGTCATCAGCCGGCTAACGCTCAAATAGGTACAATTTCCTCGTACTCTTGTTCTTATCTTTTCGTTCTTCCTTTCTCTTTTTTCATTATTCTTTTTTCCTTTTTCATTTTTACTCGCTTCTTTCAGCCTTACTACTTACCGAGGCTCGATTCTTTAAATTGAAATGAAAAGATAAAGATCGATGTACTAATGAAATGAACGTTCCAACAGGTTTAATGGATGGCAATACCTTTTGCACGACACTGAATCCACGGTTGTTTACCATTGATCTCAAGACGGTCGAGCATAAGGTATTTTTCGAAGAGTTGTTGACCCTCAACGAGGCGGAGGACATAAACCTTAACCGACTCCCCTGTTATAAATCGGTACCAAATCTCATACCATTGAGAAAGTCGGCGCTAAGAGCCTTGGCGGCTTGTCATTACATAGCCGATAAGCGGCAAAATATCTTTGAGGTGCTTTACGCAGCCCTGGAGAAGCCTAACACCGAGTTACAGGAGGCTGCCTTCGAGTGTATGCAGAAATTCATAGCCGGTTTTCAGATCGATATGGAATCGGTGCACGCGATTATGCGGCCGATGCTACTTACTCTTGGCGACCATCGCAATCTCAGTCTCAATTGCGTGAAGCGTCTGTCGTATTTAACTCAATTGTTCCCAAGCACTTTTAGCATAACGCTGTGCGAGCAGCTGCTTCAGCATCTTAAGAAATTGCTCGAAAATTTGATTCAAGCGCACAAAGGAGTGTCGAAGACTGGCGAGAACGAGCAGAAAATCGCGACGATCATAGGAATATTTCATCAGATACCGGCAGCGACTCCAAAGTTCATCGACGTACTTTGTCGATTGGTCATGCAGACGGAGAAACAACTTTTGGTCGAAGCGTCGAGTCCCTTTAGAGTGCCACTTATGAAATTCCTTTTAAGGTATTTATCGTTTCTCCATACTATCGCATATTTATCGCAGGTATTTATCGGTATGCCAGTCCGTAGCAAAATAAAAAAAAGAAGATCGATTCTTATTGTATAAACGAACGAACGAACGAACGAACGAATCGAGCGAAATAAAACATTGAGCATAATTTTTATTCCTCAAGGTATCCCACGGAGACGTTAAATCTTTTCCTTAACGACAATAATATCAAGGATCAGCAGTGGAGCCGATATCTCGAATTTCTCATTAAGCATAAGAATGGAAAGTCTTTTAGGGATGTGCTACATAAGAGTACAGCGAGGCTGATAGCAATGTTACTTGCTAATTCGCAAATCAATTCGAATCTTACGCTCAATGAGAAGAGCGAACTTCAGCATCAAGCGATTAGAATAGTATCTGTGCTGATTAAATTTGACGAACAGTGGCTGTCAAGCCAAACTCAGCTGGTTGCTGCACTAAGGCAGATATGGTGTAACGACGATTATCACGCGCTTCATAAGAAGGTCGACAACGTCGACTTCTGCCATTGGAAAGAACCCAAGCTCATTGTCAAGATTTTGTTACATTACTTTTGCCATCACCCCAACGACATTGATCTATTATTTCAGCTGTTGAGAGCCACTTGCGGTAGATACGTACCGGATTTTCAATTCTTAAGAGATTTCTTAGAGAACACAGTTGCTCAGGAGTACACCGTCGAGTGGAAAAGAAGTGCATTTTTCAGGTTGTTATGTTATTTCTAATTTAATTAAGAATGCCGTTAATTTAATGTGAATATTTTAAATACTCTTTCTTTTTTTTTTCTTTTTTCTTTTTTTTTTTTTTTTTTTTTTGAAATAAGGCAATAATGGTAATCGAGGGCAAATAACTTATCAATGACTCGCAATCAAATCCAAATTCCTTTAGCATTGAGATAATTAATTCAGCTTTATTCAAATTATTATATTATAACGACAAAATCATAAGCTTCCGTAAAATTATTAAGGAATATCAAGCTTTGCGAGCACTACTACTTTAAACAATCTAAAAGAAACTTTCGTTTAATCCCGTTAGATTCGTCGAGCATTTCCCAACGACGATGTCACCCGAACTCAAAGCCAAGATCGTACAATTAATTATTATTCCCTGCTTCGCCGTGAGCTTCGAGAAAGGCGAAGATACCAAGCTTGTTGGTAGTACTCCTGTGCCCTATCAGGACAGTCCCGACAACATTGTCTCCGTTTTCATCAACAAAATAATTGATCCGGAGAATCCGTTAACCGCAACCGACTGCATCAGGATCGCCCTCCTACAGTGCTCTTGTCTACTCGTCGAACTCGCACCTCAATACATACACGACGGATCGAACAAGCGCCAGGGTAATAAACTAAGAAGATTAATGACTTTTGCATGGCCCTGCTTGCTTGGCAAGAATTGCGTCGATCCTGTGACGAGATATCATGGTCATCTGTTGCTTAGTCACGTTATCGCGAAATTTGCGATACATAAAAAGATTGTTCTGCAGGTAAAAGAATAACAAAAACAAAACAAAAACAAAAACAAAACAAACAAAAAACGTTCATTTTATTATATAATAATTCGTTTGATTTATTGATAGATGTAAATTTTACGATAAAATTATTTTTTAGTAACGAGAGAAATATACCGTTGATGTAAAGCTGTTACAAATACAACTTATTGTAGCCATCAAATTAATATGTTTGATTGGCTAATGATGATGTTGCATTTGTAATTCGTTTCTTCGTGCTCTTTCTTATTTGTATAATTATGATAATCGATATGTTTTGTGATGTCGAGCAATTTTGTTTCATTTTTTTCATTTTTTTCATTTTTTTCATTTTTTTCATTTTTTTTTTCGATCTTTTTTATTACCTTATGTATTGCAGGTGTTTCACAGTCTATTGAAAGCTCACGCGGTCGAGGCCCGTAATGTCGTGCGCCAAGCCCTCGAAATTATAACTCCTGCTATGCCCGTTCGCATGGAGGATGGTTTTAAAATGCTTACACATTGGACGAAGAAAATAATTGTCGAGGAAGGTCACTCGATGCAGCAACTCTTTCATATTCTTCAACTAGTCGTACGGCACTACAAAGTCTACTATCCGGTACGGCATCATCTTGTCCAGCATATGGTTAATTCTATTCAACGGCTGGGCTTCAGTCCCACAGCCACCATCGACCATCGACGCCTAGCAGTTGAGCTTGCCGAAGTCATTATTAAATGGGAGTTACATCGTATTAAGGTAATGCATTTGGATCGAATTTTAATTTAGAAAAATTAATCCAACTATTAGGATTCGATGTTTTAAATTAGAGGGGGCACATCTTAACACCATTATCGATACATCAAAGTCATTGAATATTATTGGGCGGGCGCGTGCACACAAGCGCGCACATTCAAATAATCTCTCATTTAACAAGTTAGTCTTTTAAAGTTGAAAAGATTGAAATTCAAAGTATTTTCATCGCTTAATAAATGTAAATATCGATATTTTGTATATAGAAGAATATTTCATTATTTTATTTTAAGTTTATACAAATTCTGACGTACATTATTATTATTACTGTTGTTGTTGTTGTTGTTGTTGTTGTTGTTGTTGTTGTTGTTGTTGTTGTTGTTGTTGTTGTTGTTGTTGTTGTTGTTGTTATTATTATTATTATTATTATTTTTATTATTATTATTATTGTTGTGTTTCAATAGACAAAATTTTGTTTGCCCCGGCTCACACGTAGTTAAAAAAAATTACTTTCAAATTATTGGAAAAAAAAATTCAAATTAGTTAAATTAAAAGTTTAATAAATATTAATTTATTTAATAAAATTAAATTTATTAAATTTATTTAATAAAAATTTAGTAAAAATTTAAAAAATTAAATTTACAAGTTAAATATTCGAACAAAAAGTTAATCATTATTCTTAACATTTGAAATTCCAAATTTTTAATTCACGAAAGACCATTCGTATTAATGCTCAATTTTACGAGTCATTCGGGCGAATTACTTGAACGGCTTAATTAAGTAATATGTTAAGTGTAATAGATATTTCTCTTTATGTGCACGTAGGACGAGGCAGAGAATATAGAAACGGGCGGCACAGGAACCATGACCGGGGGTGGCAGCCTCAAAAGATCTCTCGCTGACGAGCCCGGAGAACAAGCGAAACGCATGGCCACTCAGATGGGCATAAACCAGGGTGCGGTCGCGAGCCAGTCCAGCACATCGAGTCTCCTCGTGACGCCGAAAATGGAGCCCGGGGCGACGAAACCCATCGAGCGTGCACACGCCGACGCGATATTGAACTTTTTGCTGAGGCTCGCTTGCCAGGTGAACGACGCTACAACGACGCAGGGAAATCCCGGTGAGCAGCTCTCCAGGCGTTGCGTGGCCTTGCTGAAAATGGCTCTAAAGCCGGACGTCTGGCCCCAGTCGTGCGACCTCAAACTCGGTTGGCTCGACAAGGTCTTTGGTAGCGTGGACACGCCGCAGCCAAATTATGGAAACATATGCACTGCTTTGGAGCTACTGACTTTCCTCTTGGGAGTAATGAAGAGGGAGCAGGTCCTGGCAAGCTTCAAGCCGCTGCAGAGAGGACTGGGAGCGTGTATTGCCAATACGAACACAAAAGTTATAAGGTTTGCATCCACCGACACATTCGACGAATATCTTTCAAGCGATAAGATAGTCTTTTCTTTTCTCTCTCTCTCTCTATCTATCTCTCTCTCTCTCTCTCTCTCTCTTACTCTCCTTCTTTTTTAACGATATATTTTTTGTTCATTCGCGTAGATTGGTTCATGGATTGCTATCCCGTTTAATGACGATCTTCCCGACGGAACCCACCACATCAACCGTAGCCTCGAAGCACGAGGAATTGGAGAGCCTCTACGGAACGATCGGTAAATTCGTAATCGATGGTCTGGCGACATACGAGAAAAATCTCACCGCACAGCCGAGCTCCCTTTTTGGCACTTTGATGATGCTCAAAGCCGCTTGTACGAATAATCAAAGCTACATCGATCGAATAATCTCACCGTTCATGCGCGTACTGCATCGCATGGCCAAGGATCACCTGCATCCAACGCAGACGGAAAATAATCAAGTGGGTAGCGAGTTGCTTATTATGAGCCTCGACCTTGTGAAGAATAGGGTAGCGGTCATGGGTGTCGATATGCGTAAATCCTTCATAGGCTCGATTTTGGTGGGTCTCATTGAGAAGACGCAGGACATCAAAGTCATGAAAGCGATCACTAAGATGCTGGAAGAGTGGATGAAAAACAAAAATCCCGTGGCGGTCAATCAAGCTCCCAGTCTTCGGGAGAAATCGATACTCTTGGTTAAGATGATGCAGTACGTGGAGAAGCGCTTCCCGGACGATTTGGAGCTGAACGGGCAGTTTTTGGAGCTCGTGAATTACGTGTACAGGGACGAGACGCTCAAGTCGTCGGAGCTGACCTCGAAGCTCGAACCCGCCTTTCTCAGCGGTCTGCGCTGCATACAACCGCACATTAGGGCCAAGTTCTTTGAAGTCTTCGACGGATCTATGCGACGCAGGCTGCACGACAGGCTGCTTTACATAATATGTAGCCAGAGTTGGGACGCTATGGGGCCGCACTACTGGATAAAGCAATGTATCGAGCTACTAATCGTCACCGCAAATCCAAATAGCCAAGTGCAAATGTCGAATCAAGACACGCTCCTGCCGAGCATTAATTCACTTATAAATCTCGTGGACAGCGAGGAGCAAAAGAGCTTTCTCGTGTATTCGATGATCAAGGAGGAGCCGCAAGACATGATGGACACTGGCGATGTTAAGGACGATATGATGGACATAGACCTGTCGAATATCGATCCGGTTATCGCGCCCGAGGAGCTCACTTCCGGTAAGCAGACGAGCTTCGCCCAGCTCATCGCGAATCAAGCGGATTTCCTCGAGCGATCGAAAAGAATTAAAACCGAGCAGATACTCAACGCGGCGGCCCAGCTCTGTCATATGGATACGAGCCTCGCGGAGAGAGTCTGGCTGGATACGTTTCCGCGGCTTTGGAACATCCTTGACGAGCATCAGCAAAACATCCTCATAGCCGAGATCGTGCCGTTCGTTTGTAGCGGCACTCACGTAATACAGAAGGACTGTCACCCGAGCGCAATAGCGACTTTCGTCGAGGCCCTGTCGCATTGCAATCCGCCTGTACCCATGAGGTCCGCGCTCATGAAATATCTGGGCAGGTCGCATAATCTGTGGCACAGGATGACTTTGAGCCTCGAGCAGATGGCGTTCGAGAACGGTAGCAGTCAGATTAAAACGAAGCGCGAGTCGGACTGTTACGATTTCGAGCCGGATAACAGCCCGTACACGGAAGTCCTCGACTCACTGTCTGACATGTACTCGCTCTTGTGCGAGGAGGATATGTGGTCGGGCCTTTGGCAGAAGCACGCCCATTATAAAGAGACCCTGCAGGCAACCGTCCTCGAGCAGCAGGGCTTCTTCGAGCAGGCGCAGGGCGCTTACGACTTGGCGATGACTAAATTCAAGCAGGACTACGTTTCGACGCCCGCGCCATTTAAGACGCAACGCGAGGCCCTGCTATGGGAGCAGCATTGGATACGTTGCGCTAAAGAGTTAAATCAGTGGGATCTGCTGCTGGATTATGGTAGCAAGAAGGCTGAGAAGAATCCATTTTTAATACTCGAGAGCTCCTGGCGTATACCCAACTGGACAATGATGAAGGAAGCACTGGCCCAAGTCGAGCAAAATTGTCCTAAAGAGATGATGTGGAAGGTCAATCTTTACCGAGGCTTTTTGGCCATCTGTCACAGCGAGGATCAGCATCTGAGCGCCGTGGAGCGTTACGTCGAACTAGGTATATTAGAAGAATAAGAGTGTGTCGTATGTAAGGGTCGAGCCCTTTTGGCAATTTGCCGTAAGATTAGAGAAATTAGCGAGCGGCATTTAATATGCGCGAGGCCTACTGCACACTTAGGCACGCACTTTCTTAATTCTTATTTCCATGTTTAATTCTTAAGAATTTGTCAGGCGCGACGAGGATCGTAGTTCATATTGAAATACGCCATATTGAAATAATAAATAACCTATTGTATTGTATTTTAGCCTCGGGTCTGTGCATGCGCGAATGGCGACGACTGCCTCACATTGTTAGCCACATCCATCTGCCACTACTCCAAGCAGCCCAGCAGATAATGGAGCTCCAGGAAGCCATGCAAATTCATCAAGGATTACTGCACGGGCGCAGCTCGTCCCTCCACGACATGAAGGCCATCGTAAAGACGTGGCGCAATCGTTTACCCGTGATCGCCGACGATCTCAGCCACTGGTCGGACATTTTCACTTGGCGCCAACATCATTACACATTTATCTCGAGCCACTACGAGTGCCAACAAGAACAAACGACGAATCACTCGATGTTGGGTGTGCACGCCTCTGCGCAGGCCATCATACATTTTGGCAAAATAGCGCGTAAGCATAATCTATGCGGCGTTTGCCTCGACTCGTTGTCACGCATTTACACGATACCGAGTGTGCCGATTGTCGATTGCTTTCAAAAGATCAGGCAGCAGGTCAAGTGCTATTTACAGATGGCCTCGGTATCCGGTAAAAACGAGCTCCAAGAGGGCCTCGAGGTCATCGAGTCGACCAACCTCAAGTACTTTACCAAGGAAATGACGGCCGAGTTTTATGCCCTGAAGGGCATGCTACTCTCGCAAATCGGTCGTTCCGACGACGCGAACAAGGCCTTCTCCGCGGCCGTCCAGTTACACGATACCCTCGTCAAGGCCTGGGCTCTCTGGGGCGACTACCTCGAAAGCATATTCACGCGTGACGCCCGACAGATTTCCATCGGCGTCTCGGCCATCACCTGCTTCCTGCACTCGTGCAGGCATCAGAACGAGAGCAAGTCGAGAAAGTATTTGGCCAAGGTCCTCTGGCTGCTCACCTACGACGACGAGAAGTCCTCCCTCATGGACGTTGTGGATAAGTACGCGGTCGGGGTCCCGCCAATACAGTGGCTGCCTTGGATACCCCAGCTGCTTATGTGCCTCGTGCGTTACGAGGGCAATGTCATCTTGAACTTGCTTAGTCAAGTTGGCAGAATGTTTCCCCAGGCGGTTTATTTCTCCATCAGAACGCTCTATCTCACGCTAAAGATCGAGCAACGAGAGAGATTCAAGAGCACGGAATTGGGTAAGTGTCGGTGCTTTCATTTCCATCTGCCTATCAATCCCAATATTCGCCATAAAGACGCAATAAAGACGTATATTGTTTTACCGGGAAATTAGATGTTTTGTGACGTACGAGTGCAATTTAATCATGGAACATTTCGTAATTAGCTTAATTAATTATTTGCCTTTAAAAACTAGCGAAAGGACACGATAGCGGAGATCGCGGAGCAACTGGTGCTCAACAACAGGCTGCCCAACAACAAGAAGTCAAAGCGAAAGCGACAATACCTATGTGGATGTGCTCCAAGATCATGCACATTCAGAGAGAGATACATCCAACGATCCTTTCGAGTCTCGAGGGAATCGTTGATCAGGTGAATATTCTACTCGTCAAATATTTCACGTGCAAATTCCTAATTACGTAAGATTGTAAAAATGGCGCGAAAGAAGCCTTGCTTTACGTGGGTTGGGGAATTTCTTAGGTTGAGCGCAGGTATTGAGATAAACACTTGTAGTAAGAATAATTTTTCAAAATCAGATGGTTTGGTTCCGTGAGACCTGGTACGAAGAAGTACTTAGACAGTTAAGGCAAGGCCTTGCCAAATGCTATGCAATAGCATTTGAGAATCGTGGAGCAGTGAGCGAAGCCACGATAACACCTCATACCTTGAACTTTGTGAAGAAACTCGTCTCGACGTTCGGTAATGCATCGATTATTATTTACCTCTATTCAATCGGCAATAACGCAAGAGATCGCAAATTACGATCAATTATTATTATTAATTACAGAAAACATATCGTCATCCCAGAATATAACGAATACTTTCGGTTCGGCGGGCAACGAGTCGTTAGCGCGGAGAGCTCAAGCGACGGTTCAAGATCCTGATTTTCAAAAAATGAAAAGCCAATTCATCAATGACTTTGACTTTAGTACGCCAGGTGCACGGCTTTTACACAATCTAATCAGCAAATTTAAGAAATGGATAAAGATACTCGAGGGTAAAACAAAACAACTGCCAAAGTGAGTACCGTACTTTAAAGCACTTTAACATTAATATTAATAGGACGAATTAAATGTAATTCGATAAGTTCGTGACTGTGATGTAACAATAAGAATTATTCATTTATTTAAAAAAAAAAAAAAAAATCATTTCATTCGTATGTCAATAAGTAATTGTAATATAATTAATTATACTTTTTAGATCGTTCCTGATCGAGGAAAAATGTCGTTTCCTGAGCAATTTTAGCCTAAAAACTGCCGAAGTAGAGTTACCCGGCGAATTTCTTTTGCCAAAAGTAAATATTTTAAAATCAAATTTTGTCTCTTTTCAAATAAATAAATTAATGTGTGCGTGTGTATGTGTGCGTGCGCGCGTGACTGTTTTGATAAACGAAATTTTTTGGGAATGTCTTTGAATTGAAATAACAAACTCTTTCAGCATTCGCATTATTACGTAAAAATTGCGCGTTTCATGCCGCGAGTTGAGGTAGTTCAGCGTCACAACACCGCCGCTCGCCGCCTACGAATCCGCGGCCACAATGGCCGCTTGTATCCTTACCTGGTGGTGAACGATGCCGGCTTGGGGGACGCGAGACGCGAAGAACGAGTTCTGCAACTGCTCCGTTTCCTCAATCACTATCTGGCGAAGCAGAAGGAAACGTCGCGACGCTTCCTTCACTTCACGGTGCCGCGGGTCGTGGCAGTCTCGCCTCAGATGCGCCTTGTCGAGGACAATCCGGCATCCGTCTCTCTTCTCGACATTTACAAGCAGGGCTGCGCCAAGCTCGGCATCGAGCACGACGCGCCGATCGCGAGGTACTACGACAGGTTGGCCACTGTCCAAGCCCGAGGATCACAAGCTAGCCATCAAGTACTAAGGGACATTCTCAAAGAGGTGCAGACGAACATGGTCTCGAGGACGATGCTGCGGGACTGGGCCGTAAAGACATTCCCCGCGGCTACTGACTATTGGACTTTTAGGAAAATGGTTTGTTATAATTAATCTTATAATATATAATATAATATAATATAAGAAAAATAAGAAAAAAATAAATAAATAAATAAATAAAAGAAGATTAGTGTAGGAATAAGAATATAAATCACCTTTTTTCAAATTCTAAGATATTATTACCGTAGTGAGGGCCTTAGCACTTACTCTACAACAATTAGGCAATAATTAATTCAGAATTATTTTATTACATAATCTTCATTATATAATACGTATTTCGTTGAGGATTATAAAATTAGGGATAAATTATAAAATTAAGGATTAATATATGTAAGAGAAAAAAAGCCTGATAAATATTTATTGTTCTTGTTTAAATTCTATCCAATGTGTGTCGACATAACTTAAACAAACAAACACTTAAAAAAGAATTGAAACCAAATTTGATGATTTATTTCCAGGCACATAGGATTAATAGCTTTCAATTATAAAAATAATCTTTAATAATGGCGTTTAACTATCCTCTCTCGAACGTTTATTACTTTTAACACGCAAATACGAGACATCCATACGTGTTTGTATAGAAAATTATTTTTATTTCTTTCAGTTCACTTTACAATTATCCTTGGCTTGTTTTGCCGAATATGTACTACATTTGACAAGATTAAATCCAGATATGATGTACGTTCATCAAGATTCCGGCTTAATTAATATAGCTTACTTTAAGTTTGACGTTGACGATACATCCGGAGAATTAGACGCCAATCGACCGGTGCCTTTCCGATTAACTCCAAATATTTTGGAATTCCTCACCACCACAGGTAATGAAAAAAA
>NW_011948415.1:4011861-4028596 GCF_000503995.2 Ceratosolen solmsi marchali
GGATTCTATTAAATAACGAGTGCTGAATATTAAGGAATATGCGTCTGCTATAGGATAATTAAAATAAAAAATATCAATTACTCGTTAGCCTTGTCCAGACTCTTGACGATTTTTTGAAAATTGTATATTATTGATGTTATTATTGAATAACGCTAACGAGCTGTGCTAGTTTTCATAATGAAGAATGCGCTTATTTAATTGTCACAGGGGTTTCCGGGCCACTAACGGCGAGCGCAATCGCCACGGCGCGATGCTTAGTCCAACCATCGTTCAAGGTACACACCATACTGCGAGCAATATTGCGGGACGAAGTGATCGCCGATCACAGCAAAAAGCAAGAGGACTCGAAGAATGCTGCCGAGGGTCCGACGGATATGAAAGCGGAATTATTGATAACAATGGTAACGCGGGCCGTAACAGCTATAGTGTCAAGACTGAACTCCCTGGCGCATTTCGACGGGACTGACAGCAAAGTCAGCACCCTGGTCGCGGCGGCCAATAGCCACGACAATCTTTGTCGTATGGATCCGTCGTGGCACCCGTGGCTGTAAACTTAATTATTATTTTTATAATATGTTCTCTTTGTTAATTAAGAAAATGTGAGATATTTTACTTATTTACCTATATTTAAGTTGTACATATGATGAACGTTATTGTGAAAAAGATATTTATCGATGTAAATTGAGCGCAACGAGCATTAAATTTTATTTAGAACGATATGAAATTAAATATGACGAGCAACACTGTACATATATATATGCGTATGTGCTTAAACAAGTACAAAGATTTAAAAATACGTTTCATTATTTATGAACGTTGCGAATTACAATTACGTTAAAGTACAGTATTAGGACGGCGATGATAGTTTATGAAACATTTGTATGCATGAAAGGAAATTCAATAAATATTTGCTACAAAAAGTCTACAGATTTCGTCGCATTTTTATTTATGACCTGGCGTTTGCGGCAATGAAGATCCTTCTTCAATCGCCACTTTTTTTCTTCCAAATATTACCTTCTTAATAACGAGTGCAGCAATCGGATTTAACAATTTTATATTCTTTCATTTGATTTGACACACCTTTGGTCTAGTCCCACATTAACTGTTAATACAATATTCGCAGCTGGTAATAAATAATTAAAAATATTCATATGAACAATTGTGTGCGCGAGCGTATATAGTAACGCTAAGGCTTTAGTTTCCTACGTTTTTTCTTCACTAAACATTATCATTTATGACGTTTAAATCGCCAGTGCTGTTTGATTTGTGAATGATATAAATAAATATGGCGGGTGAAGGAAGTTCCTTGTATTTAAATTCGTCCACTGTGTTTATATAGATCGTAGTGAAAATGTCAAAAATATGGATTTTTATTACATTATTAATTTACAGCAAAATTACAAATGCGTCTGTAGGCGACAGATCTCAATTTTATAGTAATTGTATTGATAAATGTCGAGATATAAAGTGTGAAAATGGTAATATAACCTTTAAAAATATAATAATACTAGTGTCATATATTTATTTAACTATAATTTGTTTACTTAGATGTAGATTACAAAGAAAATCTACCCTTGGATTTAAGATTGCTACATTGGACTTGCAGGGAAAATTGTAGTTACTTTTGCATGTGGAAAACCGTCGATTTTTTCTCATCCCGTGGACTATCTGTGCCACAGTTTCATGGAAAAGTAAATAAATTGATTAAGCTATTGATTAAGGACTAAATTAAATAAAAAAAAAAAATAAATAAATAAAAAAGAGAAACATGCTTTTATGATATAATCTTGAGTTTTAGTGGCCTTTCGTTAGGATTTTTGGACTTCAAGAGCCTGCATCGGTATTATTTTCAATTTTAAACTTTTATGCTCATGTTACTTATTATTTAAAATTCAAGAAAGTAATAAGGTCTACATCTCCGATGTTTTTTATTTGGACATGGTTTACAGTAGTAGGAATTTATTTAATTATTATAATATCCACTCTTAATTGTTGTACTTTAAAAATAAATGCTTTGCAGATCTGCTTACATGGATGGTTTTGGTCAACAGTTTTCCATGCTCGTGATAAAGATTTTACCGAAGTTATGGATTATTCTTGTGCGTTTACTATAATGCTCACCTTATTATACTGCCTTCTATTAAGGTAATTTAAAAATTATTTATTTTCTTTGTTTATCTCGCTAATATTTCATTATTGTAATTGACAAATATTGACATATTTTAGGATATTCTATAGAGAAACAATAATGCATAAAGCATTTATAACTATAACCAGTATTTATTTTATTGTTTTATATTCGCATTTAACTCATCTTTGGTCTGGTCATATTAACTATGAATATAATATGAAATTCAATGTTTTAGTTGGTAATAAACAATTTAAATTTACAAAATTCGAAATGAAATATAGACATATATATGTATTTTTTTGTTTTGTTTTTTTGAATTGTCCGATTCTATATAGGATTTTTAATATTTGTTATGTCAATGATTTGGTGGTACAACAATTCCACAAAACTGCCGCATGTCCATTTAATGGGCTGGTTTACTATATCGACAGTAACGGTGTCTCTATTGGAAATAGCAGATTTTCCTCCAATATTCTGGTTATTCGATGCTCATTCCTTATGGCATGCTTCCACTATTCCATTAGTAAAATTATTATACAGGTAAGGATTGAATGTCCGAGCAAAATTAATAAGATTTATTATTAATGTTTGTATTATTATACATTTTCAAATGCAATATTTTACAGATTTGCGAGTTTAGATTGCCAGTACCTAAGGAGGCAATACTCGAAGCTAGAGGACGATAGACTGTGATAATAAATTTGTAAAACATTGAGAATAAGTTTTTGTAGAAAAAATTTATTTTAAGAGAATAATAATGATAATATACATAAGTTTTCGTTTGTATATAAGGTAATACCTTAGGAATACCTCATTAACACACACATATATATATATATATATATATATATATATATGCACATATGTATATATAAATATTAAAAATTACAGTTTATAATATTATATATTAAAATATTATAATTCTTTATGCGCCGCATAATAAAGTACATTTTAAGGCAGTGGGTATTTGTAATTAAAAAGTTAAATAATTTTCTTGAAAATAATTAGCCAAATATAATAAATATAATACCGAGCAGTATTAATTAGAAAAATCTAGTAACACTCGCTAGGTATTTTAGAAGCTATGAATGGGAATGTTTCGATATAAAGTTAAAATATATGACTTTAAACGCTTGTAACAGTACATAAATTCGATATTTCTGAAGAATTAACAATCTTCCGTTTCAATTTTTAAGATATCTTCTTCTTTTCTTTTCTTTTCGTTTTTTTTGTTTTTTATTTTTTTTGTTTTTTGTTTTTTGTTTTTTTGTTTTTTTGACACATACGTAAGTACTAAAATCATCTCGCTAAATATACCTAAGAGGTATTCTATAAAGACCTTATGCTTTAAATAAATGCATAGGTAATAAGTGCCTAAAACTTTCAGACTATGATTGTCCTTTACTATTAATAATTTATCACTTTATATCGGGGTAAATGCATAATAAGCATTCTTCACTTTTCGCACAATAATAAACAAGAATATAAAAAAAAAAAAAAGAAAAACAAAAAAAAGAAAAAAAAAATAGAACAAAAAATAAAAATAAAGTAAGGCTGCCATTTGTACGAGCTTTCGTTGAAAGAACGCGACTTGGAATAATTATAAAGTACGCTTATATTTTAAGAATTAAATTATAAACTTTAAATATTATATATTCGACGTCAGTTTTCATAAATTACAGCATATACAGTTTTACCACTGTTTAGCGAATTGAACGATTAAGCTCCTTTCGAGTTTTATCCAGTTAAGGTCGTAATGTGACTCACATAATATATATACGCAACTTGCATGCTCTTATTTTCTAAAATTGAAGGGTGTTGGCAAGTTGTCAGTCAATTCCTCGAGCACGTTTCCTTACATTTCACTGCTATGCTCTTTTCTCCTCTTATTTTGTTTTTTTGTTTTTTTGTTTTTGTTTTTGTTTGTCTGTTTGTTTGTTTGTTGTTGTTATTGTTGTTGTTGTTGTTGTTGTTGTTGTTTTTGTAACTTTTTTTTTATAGGCAATTCTTACTGACCATTTATGAAATTAAATATCGACAAAAGTACTCCACTTATCGTATTATTAAAATATCGTTTATCTATAAGTTAAATTATAATTTTTATATTTAGACATTAGGATGTGAGATTTATTGTGTCTGTTATAATTTATGCTCTTGATTATGTTTCTTGTTAAAATGAAACACTTAACGTTAATGCATAATAAAGATGCTCATAATCCTTAATTTAAGATTCATCAGTCTTGTTGAGTTTAAAATCTTAGCATTATGAGAGAGTTAGTTAACTTATGATTATGTTAACTTACGATGATATGTTGTGCTCCGATATAAATTATTAATTTTCAAAAACTCTAGTGCAATACTCATTTAATTCAATAAATTTTCAAATTCATTTTCGTGATTTTGAAAGGAAGTTTTGTATGATATAGGATTTTCAAAACGTCGTAGTGAAATGTAAAGAAAATTAAAAAAAAAAAAAAAAAATAAAACATACCCATATATTTAAAAACTCCATCCTTATGGTTGTCCCGATCTCGATAAAAGAAAGGTGCCATGCGACATAGTCAAGTGCAAGTGATAAAAGTAAATATCACATTTTATTAGAATATGGCTGTCAATAGTGCGTGACCATTTTATGAAGCCATAAACAAATATCCTTCATTGTCTTTGTACGTATCATTAAGCTAATAGCTTTTAATTTCTGTACATAAGTACTAAGTATTAGGTTATAATATAGATATACTCTAATAAGTATCTTCAACTATTTCATGAATCGTACCCTCACCCGCATCAATTAAGGCTCTAGTCAATCGAACCTTTTAGAATAGAAGGACAAATCTCCACGCTACAGTTAAGTACCATAAATAGAAATTTTAGTCACCAGTCTTTGAGCACAATGATGTGCCCAATTTTCAAATTGGGAAGACACTTGTGTTATTTTTTTCATTTTTGTTTTTGTTTTTTGTTTTTTTGTTTTTTGTTTTTTGTTTTTTTGTTTTTTTTTTGTTTTTGTTTTTGCCTTTTGTTTTTGCATCTGTTTTGTTTTGCTTTTGTTTCGGAGTATAATATAAGTGTTAAAAGCTCGTAACCATTTCGCTGGTAATATTGATCAGCACTTTCTCTTAAATGATTAAATTTCTCGTAACATTTCATACATATAATATTTATATAAATACGTACTTTTTTTAATATTAAAAAACCGGTATTCGATTACCATTTAACAATCAAGTTATCAACGAAAAGGTAATCTAACCATCGTCAAATAAGCCTACGCAACTTTTCAATGTAAATTTGCCGAGTGCTTGACTAACGCTTCGTTTTCCGGATTATCCTCTCTGTGCTTCTGAAGATTACCGGATAGCGTATGATCAGGCCTTCGTCTATTAAAGAAACCCAATTTCCATAGAATTAAGGTGAGTAGAATTAGAAGTAGTAGACCCGCTACCACAGCCACAATTATTATCCAGATAGGCACTGGCTCGGGTTCTTGTTGATCTAATAGATCCGGATAAGCGATCGTTATGGCCTATAAATTTAAATGCATTATTGACATTATTTAAGCTTTCTCTCTCACTCTCGCTTTTTTTTTTTTTCTTTTTTTTTTAAATGCCTACCTCCGCAGTATCATCGGTTAAATTATTTTGTTGTATTATAACTTGTTGAGGTATGATAATTTTGGCACTTGATCCAATATTTACTCTGTCTACTTTTGGATAATCTTCAGCTAATGTTGAGTTCCATAATCTACGTATTTAAGAAGAATGAAATAAGAGACTTTTCAACGAAACGAATTTATATAAAATTATACCTTGCTTTAACTATAATCGTAGCTTCTTCTTTCTTTTGTAAACTTGAAATAGAACACGTAATGTCGAAACATTTCGCTGTCCCTGTTTTACAATTCTAAAAAGAGAGATTTATTATTTAATTGCCATCTAATTAAGTAATGTAATTGTTATTATCGAAAATTCGTATTAATAATTTACCATGGTCACGACTTGATGATGATGTCCATCTCTGTCGATCATAATTTTCATCGCGATAACTTTCTCTGTATCGCGTCTTCTTCTAATGTGATTCGTCTGATTAAGATCTAATGGCGACAAAGGCTTTTGTGGAAATAGAGGATCTATGTCTTCTAACCCAATACTGCTTTGTAAATTTAACGAATTCACTTGACCCGCTGGTACATGACACTCGCCAATGCGTTCACCTCCCGGAGCTTAAATTAATCACACGTGGCATTTGAGTCGAAGTATATGAGCTCGATTTGAAAGAAAAAAAAAAAATAAATAAAATAAATAATAATAATAATAATAATAATAAGCTATTCATTCATTAATAACTCCAGTACAAATTTTCAATATAACTTGAATTCTTTATTGTGCTGCCGAGCGGCGCCTCGAACGCGTAATTAACAGCAATTTACATTATTAGGCGATACGTCACTGTCAAATATTATTGTAGTACTAAACTTAATTTATGATGATTTGTTGAATGACGTTGATATTAGGTCGAAAAAATCTTTAAAAATCAATCAAATATTTCACGGTTATTATGCTAGTTGGCATTTCAAAATCTTACTATGGCTTCATAAGCCCAAAAATTAATAATAATTTTGGTCGTTATCATTTTTATTTTCAATGATTATTATTTAAGCATTTAAGCATTCAAGCGAGGCTAATGATATTGTTAAAAAACACGAATAAACTGACGTGGATTGTTCATTAATATATATGATCTTGAACATTAACGATAAGTTACAAGGGACAATGAAATCGCTCTTTAAAAAGAGCTAATTGGCCAGAAATTCACTCGTATTGTTGGTAAACTAAGTTTACAAAATATAATTTCTTATTTATTATTAAGAGGTTTTGCAATTTGTGTCTTATAAAAGCAAGTTGAAATTTTATTTTTAACAAATATTTATTAATCTCGAATGAGAAAAATTGTGATAAAACTTTTAATGAAACTTCATTCAAAGTCAATTTAGTTTTTAACTTTCGTATTAAGACGTTTCATTAAAAATTTTTAAATCTTAATCATGCAAGCTTATCAATTTTAAAAGGCTAACCAAATTAATTTCATTACCTTGCACTATCGGCGTATCTTCTAAATACAGTAACCACTTCCCATGGTGTTTATCATTGGCAACCTCATAAGGCCAGGAGATTAAAACGTCGAGCTTGCTGACTTTCCACGGGCCATCGTTAAATATTTGATAAACATGAGCGACCTTTGGGCCAACGTCGTTTAATTTCTTCATTGCGGATTCCCCGATCACAGACCCTCCATACAAGGCCCATTGTGTTTTGGCGCTTCTGCACGTAAAAACGCGCGTATTAAGACAAAAACGACAATTTGAACATAACAAATGTCACGCTAAATTTACACGCATATATCTTTATCCAAAAAAATATCAAGTATTATCTCTCTCTCTCTCTCTCTCTCTCTCTCTCTCTCTCTCTCTGCTCTCTGCTCTCTGCTCTCTGCTCTCTGCTCTCTTTGATTCATATATAAGTGTAAAATACAAACGGAATACAATGTAAATGTATTTTGTTAGCATTTAATTGGAAAATTTAAACATTTTAACCGGAGGTTTAATTTCAACTTACCCTTTAACCGATAATTCTGCTCGTTTCAGAACTGTGGCCTGCAAGTGCGTCGGCTTCTTCGCGCTCACTTCCTTGGACGTTGAATTAGCATATGCGACAAATTCTAGCGTTACTTCGCTGTCTTCTACGTATTTCGGATCGAATCTTATTTGTATATTTACAGACTTATCTTTTTTAAAGGGATTTCCAATAGCGCATGATATAACGGTGCTGTTGTGCAAACTGCATATTGCAGAATCATTTTGCTTGGTTCCAATGTAACTCAAGCTAGGCGAATGCACGAGGAATAATTGCGCCTCGTAGGCGGATTCACCCACGTTCGTGATATTCACATCCACTACTAATTCTTCACTTTCTCCCAACAGCAGTTCATAATAATTCCTTTGTGTCGGTGAAGCTATAATTTATTCCATAAAATTACTGTCGCTGTCGTATAATTCTGCGCCGGGCTTATATAAGCAAATCAAATCAAAACAAAAAACAAAAAGAAAAAACAAACAAACGCAAAAACACAAATATATATATATATATATATATATATATATATACTTGTTTATAAAATCGAGATTGGTTTGTTGTAAAGGAGAATGATAAAGATATTTATAATTCTCGCTTATTAACGATGAAAAAATTAGTTTGATATTTATCGACGAGCAATGCCGATGTGAGTTTCAATTTGATATGCATAAAGCTCGGAGGGGTTTCGAAATTGTGCGATAAATTAAGATGAAATTTGATGAAATTCAACGATGATACGTACCCTGAAGATTCAGGTTGGCCGATAGTCTCAAATCACTTTCACAAATGTCATTGTTTCCACAATCTTTTTGGAAGGTTGCCTCGAAAATACGCGCTGCCTCTTGCTGATTTAAAATCGGATAATTATTTATGTCTGGCATGGGTGCTCCCTCGGGTGGCATTACCGGCTCATCCTGAATAAGCGTATAGTTCAATCGGAATTTAACAGGCGATTGAATGTCTCTGGTATTTTCCTATAAAACCGACAAACTTTCCCTTTATTTAACGCGCTATTATTTACTTTACTAAGCGATAAAACAAAAAACAAAACAAAACAACAACAAAAAAAAACAAAAAACAAAACAAAACAACAACAAAAAAAAATATAATTAGAGAAGAAGTAGAATTTGAAAAACAAAAAATAAAACTCTTGATATAAGTATGTTTTTAAAGCTCTACAGACTTTCTATGACATGTAATCTTCGATTTCTTAAATGCAGTGGCTATTGTGAAAGAGTAGCTTTAAAAAGGCAATTTAAAAGCAACGAAATATAGAGCATGTAAATAAATATATAAATAGGAGGTTCGTATGTACCTTCAAGTACACGGTTTCTCTTTGACAATACATGAGATTCTTGGAGTCTAAAGTAGCGATGCGACTAAGAAAGTGTGGCCGGTTATTTCCGTCGCCAAACCACATGCGAGAAAATTTCTTTGTTCCTGCATAAGTCTCGGCTTCGATGTACGACATCAATTTTAACGATCTTACGTATTCCTCCTTAACGTGCGAAGCTGTCTTACAACACGCCTCGAACGAAAAGCTACGGTGTATTGTACGATGACGTTAGTGTAAATAATAAAATAATAACAACAAGAGTGAATAATAATGGCGATAACGTAGAGTAAGATACATTGTTGAACAATACTAACCATGTGTAGTTTGATAGCGGATCGTCAAAGCAGCCGATCTTATTGGGATCGATCGGCTCCATTTTATCTTGATAAGTACCGTCCTTTCTAGGGAATCGTACAAACGTTATAATATCGATTATTCTTCTGGCGCGCAACAAAGCAATTGCATCCTCTTCGTACGCCCCGACCAATAAATCTGGGTAACCATTTAAATCCATATCTAATCCACCACTGAGCGAGTAACCGAATGTCTTTAACGGCACTGGAGTACTCTCCGAGTGTATTACCTACA
Organism: Ceratosolen solmsi marchali; assembly: GCF_000503995.2. Lineage (NCBI taxonomy): Eukaryota > Metazoa > Arthropoda > Insecta > Hymenoptera > Agaonidae > Ceratosolen > Ceratosolen solmsi. The sequence continues at coordinate 4,021,547 of NW_011948415.1, forward strand.
ATTTTCACGAGCTCGTGTATCAAAAGGGCCACATTCGAATCACTTAACGATTCGAATTTCGACAATGAATTAGGCGAAATAGCATTACCTGCGACGGCACTGTGATTAACCCATTTTTCGAGCCCAAATAAATGTAGACCGTCCCCATACCTTCGTAGGGGGCACCTACGGCAATGTCTTCGAACCCGTCATTATTTATGTCCCTCAAATTCGTCAAAGCAAATCCAAATCTGCAAGTTAAGTGTACGGTTCGTCGTAGCGGGGTAGCTTATATAATAATACTTAAACTTAAAAAATTCTTTGTTTTTTTTTCGTTTTTTTTCTTTCTTTTTTTCACGAATCTCCTACGTATGGAATTTGTCTTTTGTTTTGTTGTTTTCTTACCTTGACTCCTCGCGTCCAATTAATTTCGTCGGCTTGCATTTCTCGCCGTCCTTCGGATTTTTACAAAGTTTCGTGTAAACATAAACGGCGCCACCTTCCTTCTTACCATAATAAAATGGGGCTGCCACTATTAAATCCGATTGTCTAGAAGAAACGAGTAATAAAAAAAAAAAAATGGAAAATAAGAGTTGAAAAAGGATGAGGAGGAAGAAAAAGAAGTAAAAGAGGAGGAGGAGGAGGAGGAGGAAGAGGAATGGGAAGAGAAAACGTAAATCAAAGATAAAAAAGATTTAATTAAGAGGCAATTGTCGATAGAACTATCGGCTGAAATTATAACGAGTCGCTTGAAGTTCTGCCGTTTGAATTTAGAGTGGATTTAAGATTGGCCGGCCGGCCGTTAATAGCCTTTTCAACCACTCGCTCCCTTCTTTCCGACACACAACAAAATTACAAAACTAACGCCTGGGCAACGCATCGCTCGGCTAGATAAACAAAAAAAAAAAAAAAAAAAAAAAAAAAAAAAAAAAAAAAAAAAAAAAAAAAAAGGCCCTGCCCATCACAATCACAACAACACTTCAGCAATGTCTATGGTACATAAATATAGCGTTGAAATAATATTGAGTGTAAATCAATGTAAAAGCTCCATACTTGTCGCCGTTAACGTCCGCGGATGCAAGTTCATATCCAAAGCTCGAAGCAAACTGTTCGCCGTTGAGTGTCAGCGTAATTTCCATAATGGGCTTTTGAAAATGACGGGTGAAAAGGACGACCTGTCCAGTGCCATTCGAACGCGGAGCTCCGGCGGCGTACGCCAATCCACTCCCAAAGAAGTCTCCCACGGTCACGGACATACCTTCGGGTCAAATTTTCAAACGTGATCGATGCTCCTGAGGGCTTCGCCGCATTAAATCAACGGGCTTTCGTGTAATCTCAATTATGTTAATACAAGTCGCGGAGTGACGACGGGCCTTTGTCGGTGGTGAGGATTATTCGGCCTCGCTTTCCCCATTCGTCGCGAGATCTTCATCAACGGTGCTTACTTAACAATCGATTTCTCCTCCTCCTCTACGTCTGGCGAGCATCCCGTTTCGCGCAAAACCAAACGGAATTCTTAACGATACGTGGCATGTCGCGGAATGAAAAAGACCGTCGGCCGATTGTAATTGACCGATGATCAAGGGGCCGAGGAGCTGCTGTACCTACCTCGTAATTACCTAAAGTACTACGTCTAAATAGACGCTTTTTAAAGCAATGGACCATTAAAATTATGCAATTTTCAATCAATGGGTTAACATTTTCCGCTGCTATTGCGTTATAATATCGATTTTCCAATGAATGATTTTATGTCGGAAAATTTGTTTAAAAAGTACGCCTACAATCAACGATTATTCCTAATCAATTCCTAATGAATAAATGAGATTTTCTTGCATTAATAATAAAGCTGAAAATAATAGTTTTTTCTTTTGCAATATCGCTCGTTAATAATAGTCTCTTGGTTATGCATATACGTACGTTTTGCCCGATTTATCGGCAACTCTCGTACGTATTTCAAATGTTCGATTAATTAGTAACGGGGCAAGTGCCGTTGGCCCGTTTAAAAATAAATCTTAAATAATTTAATTGTATAAATAATCATCTTGTCGCAGTTTTTTATAATTACGATTTGGAACCTGCAATAAACGGCCAAAACGGAATAACATCATTCTTTTAGCAACAGCGGCCACATCATATTATAATTATTATTACACGGGCGTCATTGGTTTAGTGATCGCGTGCACGCAGCTAGCTATTCCCTGCAATTTTCTCACTGAAAACTCTCTGTCGCGAGTCCCGAGCTCTTCTCCCCCGCGCCCCCGCGCCCCCCTCACGCTCGAAGATAATAAAGATCGAGGTACTTTTAGAATATTTAAGAGTTTGAGAGTCGTAAAGAAAAAAGGCTGATGGTGGACGTCTGGTGGACGAGCGTAATTCAACGTTCGTCTCGAGCATGTTGCGCGGCCCGTCCGAGGGAACGGCATCGCGGCCAAGTCTTTCATCCCCGGATGCGCGGCTACCTCACGTCAAGTCAAACGGCCGCGATATCTAATTATAGTGATCGTCCGAGGCTCGCCGAATTATCCTCCCTGACCACCTGACTCTAACCAAAACTCACCCAAATAGCTGTACTTGGAAACGGGCGAGTCCTCCTGCATGGGCGAGCTGTAAACGACCGTATCCTTATGTATGAAGTCGTCGGAGACGGTGATCACGTAGAGGGTCCCTCTCCACGTGTGCGGACCCGGGGTCCCGATCACGGCGTAATTGTCGGTGGACGTTAGCACCCCGCTCGTCCCGGCCTGGCAGTATCCAAATTGCTCGTGGGCCCTGGCATTGAATAATCACGAGTAATCATGCGTACCTGTTGCTGCCAATTACCACATCCACTCCATCCACTCCTAGTTTATTCGGCGCGCTTGCGTGTCTCACTTTCGCAATGACCTCGTGTACGTGCGTTTACGCTGCGCCTCCTCTATCACGTTTACGCGCGCGCACAAGCTCACGCACACGCACACGCGCCAACTATTAATCACTCACTCGTTCGCTCGCGCGTTCGCTCTTAGTCTCTACGCTCGTTTATATTTACCTTATCGTCGGTTTTCCGGAACATGGTTTCTTTAGCTCTTGATACTTCAAATCTTGCGTGAATATGTAGCACTGACCTTGTCCCCATTGAGAATCCTTGTTTTTCACGATGTAACGATGAGCACATACCTAACGTAGAGAGCCAACGGGGTTTAACACCATTCGTTAAAAGCTTAAAAGTCTCGCGTCTATATTTTCTAAGCTTATTGATTGTTATTTATGCACAGTCCAAGGATCACGGGTGCTTATTTTATTTTATTACGATCGTTTATTTGCATCGTTGGACGATAAGGTAAGCGTTGTGGAAGTATGGACAATTGGAATATTTAAAATTATTCGTGACGTCGAGAACAGAAAATTTTATCGTGTACCTTTTTTTTTTTTTTTTTTTTTTTTTTTTTTTTCCCTCAACTAATAATAATGTGAATCATGAAAATTTTCATAATGCTTACGAGTGCTTGAAAATACACGCGATTATGACCATTCACAATCAACTATATAATGGAAATTATTTATCCTTCAACGCTATAAATTGTATTACCTAACACTTAAAAAGTGAAGGAGGAAAAAGAAATGATGCCAGTGAACGCAATTGGCATGTGTAGCATTAATTTAGGGGGAAAAGGAAGTAAATAATTTTACAACGAAACGTAAGTGCAGCGAATTTTCCAAAATAATTGTTTCCATTGTATGAAATAAATGCTTTCGTGACTGAGACGATTATATTTGCCAAAAATATTTTTCTCTTTTTTCTTATAATATATTGTCTTGCAATAATGGATGGAAAAAATGGCTTAATTAAGATAGCGAAATAAAATTTTTTTCTTCGAATGCTATAAAATTTTTATTATTCCATAGCGCAGACACAAAATATGTTATTACTTATCATTTTATTTTCAGATTCCTTTATATCCTTGCACCTACTCGGCCGTAAATTCTTTTTTATAACCCAAAATTATTTGTATTTTAAAAGTTTCTTTTAATCACGAGAATGATTGAGTTTTTGTTTATTTTATCGGTTCACTGCTCCATGCTCGGGAGCGTGAGCGAGAATTTTTCTTTAAATATCATTCATTTAGAAGCAAGAGTTTGTACTCTCACCGCTGCGCCCGCCCTCCCGCCGCGCCATTTCTACCGGAAAATAGCAGCACAATTCTCGTTCGCGCTTAATTTATTATTCTCGCTAAATTATTCAAGCCCGAGCGATAAAATTATAATGGAAATACGCTGCTTCAAAGTGCTTAGCGGATATTCGTTGCTTATTTTTTACATTAACCGGGTGTAAAAAAGGTGGTTGCATATTTATTATTCGTTTATCGTAGAAGCGTAGCCGTGAAGAAGGAAGAATAGTACTCGGAGGGTCGAGAGCGTTACCCATTAGCGTGTAACAGTGTTTATTCATCTGGTGTATTTTAAAATTGCAAAATACGTGGAAGAAGGAGCGCGGGACGGAGGGCGTGAGAGTAGCGGGAGAGCCGTCGTCGTCGTCGTCGTCGTCGTCGTCGTTCGTTTTTTCAATGAAAAAATAACGAATGGCAAGCAATAACGCGTCGTTTTGTAAATAGAGTGGAATAGAAAATGATGGCGATGGAGGAGTGAGAAGAAAGCGAAGGACTTATAGCTTATCCCGTGTGCCCGAGTCGAGCGTATTTGACGGGCCATTGATTCGCATTCACGTGGGTTCGCGCGGAGCACAGCTCGATTTTGCAATGAGCTCGCTTGGCTTTGATAGTGGTGGGCGGCGGCGACGGTGACGGTGGTAACGGTGGTGCCTGGTAGGGAGGAGGGTCGTCGTCGTCGTCGTCGTCGTCGTCGTCGTTGTTGTGTGCGCGCGCGCGCGCGCGTGTGTGTGTTTGTGTGTGTGGAGGTGAAGAGGCGAGGCGAGGCGAGGCGAGAGGATGCGCTACAACGCATCCCGACCAGAGTAAGTGCGATTTGAGATTCACCATGACTTTGCCGCCGATGCCGGCGCTGCGCACCGTAACGCCGAGCCACTGTCCATCCTTCACCTCGTTGCTGCTCGGCCGTGTCAGCTCGTCCGTCTCGGTACCTGCGACCAAACGATCATGCGTTACAGATATGCGAGTCGCGCGCCCGTTCACTTCCCTCAAGCTCATGTCCATAAAGTGCATAAGATGTGCGGATGTGATCGAAGCCTCGCTCGATGGGCTGCGGCGCTGCCATTTATTTATTCCCTTCCTTCGGAATGCGCATTTAAACTAGCAACGATCGATCATCGACGATCTCTATTCACTATAACGTACCCTTGCCTTTCGTCTCTCTCTCTCTCTCTCTCTCTCTCTCTCTCTCACTTCCACATACTCAGTCTCTCTGTCTATCTATCTATCTATCTATCTATCTATCTATTTCCTTTCCCTTTATCGGACAATTGTACACAGCGCTTTGCCGATACTTGCGCGTGCGCGCGTACTTGTGTGTTGAAGCAAATCATACATGTCACTTTCGCGTCTTATAGCGTTCGCGTTAAGTTGCAATTTAATTTTTAATAAATTCAATTTTGTTAACATCAACTACTGGTACACGCACGTTCTCTAACCACTTGCAGCAATTTTCCTTTTTTGTTTTTGTTTTAATATAATTAACTATTAATTCGCGAGTTAAACACCGACTAATTGAAATACTACGGCAGCCTTAAGCCCGCTTTAATGAGTGCAAAACGTGACTCTGCTCTCCTATTGGGGATTCGCATTAAATTTTATGATTTTCGACCACTGCACGAGGAAACGCAATTCCACGGTTACTGTACCCCCTATGCATCGGACTCGATGACATCATAACCGCGGAAGCAGTGAGAATAACTCGGTTCGATAGTTTAGCAATTGGCTTTAAGCTAACAAATAGCAAGTGAAACTTTTAAATTCACGCACACTCATTACCGTTTTCACGAATGTTTTTTCATATGCGAATTCCGAATTTCCATGCAGAGCAGGTCACAATTTTTAGTGAATCAATGATCGATGTTTATGTAATTGTATTAGAACTAAACTAAAATCTTCATCGCAAACAAAAATATTACTAGCTTAAATGTTAGTTCGGTTAGTAAGTACAAATTATTAATCCATTGAATTAATTAACGTATTAATAAAATCACGATTATTAGGGTTTCTCAAAATCACAGTAAATTACAATTAAAAATGGTATTAAAAAGCTATACTTTTACAAATATAAAACAGGCTTTCATTACAACAAGCACATTTTATTATGAATTAACAATGGGTTAAGTGTTAAATTAATTAATTTCATCGAATGAGCAGCATGAGCACAGCGGTAAAATAAAATGCGTAACATTAGAGGCTCCTCTCTCACGCACACGCGCACACACACACACACACCAACGCTCACTCTTGAGTCACTCTCTCACTCTCTGTCAGTCTGTCTGTCTGTCTGTCTGTCTGTCTCTCTCTCTCTCTCTCTCTCTCTCTCTCAGTCACTCTCTCCATCTCACTCACTCTCTCCCTCTCACTCACTCACTCACTCACTCACTCACTCTCCATAGCTCTTACTCTCACTCTCATGCCACACGTAAGCTGAGATTAGTATCATTTGATGTATTTCATGCTCAGTGAAACATCATTCGGCATCGTGTGTATATTGATGAAGTAAAAAACAGATACAGGGAAAACGCTTGAGAACTCTTCATACATTTCAATCGTAAAAGAACTCCGATAGTTAACTTACTTGACTCATACTGACTGCTCTCGCCTTCATGGATAACCAAAACATAAGTTAGTGTAAGTTATTCTTTCTTTTAATATGAAAAAAGAAAGGACATGATTACATTCTTAAAGTTAAATGTAATTGAAAGTATTTATTTGTTTATTGGTCGCTATAATTATGGCGTCACTCTAATTTTCATCACCGATGCAGTTTTATTTAATGAAAAAAATAGAGTAAAAAAATAGAAAAAAAAAAGAATCGTAGAAATAATAATATGCATAATAATTAACAAATAAATAAATAAAAAAAAAACAGAAACTGCTATAATAATAATAATAATAATAATAATAACAATAATAACAATAA
>NW_011948415.1:4028615-4031569 GCF_000503995.2 Ceratosolen solmsi marchali
AACAATAATAATAATAATAATAATAATAATAATAATAATAATAATAATACTAACAACAACAGCGACAATAATAAATATGGATGCTAAGACCGGATAAAATCAACTTACTTAAAGAATAATTATTTATATGATTAGCTCGATATCGAAGTAATATAAATAATTCTAATGAACATTCTAACAAATTAAAACCTCATTGAAATTGATTCAATCATTTCCTACAATATTGAGTAACATATATATATATATATATAATGGAACATATAATAGAGAATATAAATAAATGGATAACTTGAATTAATCATGGACACTGAAATAATGGAAAATCATGGGAATAAATTAATTTCAACGTATTTTAAAAACCATTGATAAGAGCTCGATGCAATTATAATGATTTTAAATTACGCAGTAAAAGTACATTGTAAAATTAATGCTGTCCTCGATGACAAGTGTAGTGTATGCCCGAATAACGCATTTTATTTTGTTTTATTGGAGCCAATTATTTTTAATGATCGGATTGAGGTAAAAGTAAAATTACCGCACTTCTCGTCATTTATTTTAACTGTTAATAAATGCTTCTGGGATTCTTTGTACTCGATATCGGCATCGCTCTTTATCTCCTCCGAATAATGAAACTTCTTGGCAAATGTTTCACATTAAAGGCATTTATTAAACAAGAAAGAGAAGAAGAAGAAGAAGAAGAAGAAGAAGAAATTAAAATAAAACAAAACAAAAAAAAAAAACAAAAAAACAAAAAAAAGAACTACACGGAATATCGGCAAGTGAATAACTAAGCTCACGCGAACGAGCTTAATTTGGTTCTTAAAACCAAATTCTCTAGTCAGTCGTACATAAATTGCAACATATCCGTCAGCATTAATTTCACAAAGTTTAGAGCGACGCTCGGGTCATTTACACCGTCTATGGAAAAAAGAAAGGATAAAAAAAAAACAACAACAACAGCATAAAAAAAAGAAGCTCTCTACGTTACCTTCCAAGCTTTTACTCGGAAAAATGTATGGTAAAATTGAGAGAAATATTATTGGATAGCTTTCAAGTCCATGGAAAATTAAAAGAATGTTATCTGCTGCGCGATAAGAGCCGTAACTCCCCATTTCAGCAGGCAACGGCCGCGATCAAGATATATAGATAGATTGATTTACAAATGGTAGGAGATGGATAAAGTCGGAGCCGGGCGGGGCCGTGGGATAGAACCGAGAAACGGGTAGGTGGGTAGAGGAGAATAATATCGGGTAAGGGGGCGTAGGTGAGAGGAGAGGAGCGAAGACGCTCATACGCGTCATTAAATAAACAAGGGGCGTCGATACTCACTTATGCGACCGTCGGTGATGATCTGCTCGCAGTCGCTGCTGTTGGTCGTCATGGGACACTGCCAAAGCGCCCCGGACCTATTGGTGCCCGGTTGCCTGTTCTGGTCGAGAGGCGCGCCGATCAGCATCCTACATATAAAGAGTGTAATGAGAGGAAGAGGCGCGATAAGAGAGTGGCACGGCGTCCCTGTGCTCGGGCTCCTCCGTCGAAGATAAGGCGGGAGAAAGAGAGAGCGTACTGTGATCAGGAGGATGGAAGGTGATGGCAATCGTGGGTGGATCGGCGGAGGCGAGAGTCCGGGGATGGGTAGGGGGACGACGAGGTAGAGATTGGGATACGGTCGTACTGGGGGGGGGGGAATTGGAGGGGGGGTTTAGTTTAGTACTCGGAGGAGGAGAACACGGGAAGGTCGTGTTTTCGGGAGCTCGTCGAGTATGCACTGCGGCTTCTTGCGTCGAGGCTCGGTTAACGTTGCAATTAAATGCGTTATCGCGTCGGCTTTTGCCGCTAACTGCGAGATTCGTCAGTGCTTCCGATCCATTATTTTATTGCACGTGTTACGCAATACGAGAGTCGAGGCGGTGTCGATACGTTTATCGGATCAATGCTTTATCGACGTTTATTTCGATGGCGCGCTTTAAAAAGAAAAAGCTAAATATAAATTGATAAATTGCTCGGTCGTAGGAATCGTATTCCCTTTAATTCAATCGCTCCTTTAGTTTATTCGGATGCGAAACTCATCGCTTCGGAATACCAATTTGCATATTAAATCAATAAAAATCGGACTTTTTAGCTCTCGGCTCGATAGACTCGCCGTTAATATTAAATTCAATTCAAAGCGATCCTCGTTTCTAGGCTTTTTACGTACAAACTCGTACAGGTCTGTAATTATTATTACGCCTATGTTTCGTGAACGCTCGGGTTAATCATATTTTTAATTTTCGAAAGTATTTCGTCATTTCACCTATCATTTAGAAAACATGTCAACAAACATACACGTAACGCCTCATGACTGCGACTATATGACAATTGCTGCGATATGGCAATTTATGCGACGCGTAAATCTAATAGTTTATTAAATTATATATTAATGGTGTAGAGTAATTTTATATGGAAAAAAAAAAAAAAAAAAAAAAAATTGCAGTTTGTCACGGCTACGAGATAACATCGCTTTAAGCCATTTATAGGCGAACAATTTTCAATATGCCAAGAAATATCCTGAAATACAAGGCTCTACTTGCTTTGTATCATAAAGTCCTGAGTAAAATCCGAAAATATACTTAAGCCTATGCACTTGAGTTCATTGTATGACTAATTACATTCCTTATAATGTTGGATTTGTTTGAGCAACTGTCGTCACACAGCGAGCGAAAGAATTCATACAAGAATTTCGCGGAAAGTACACTGCCCATAGTGCAGGGCCCTCGGCAACGAGCGAGCGAGCGAGCGAGCGAGCACGAAACCTACAATAATAGCGAAAATATTGTCGTTCATAAACGAGGAATTATTTGGGATAGAAATGATTAATAGTCGTTCGTTGCGCAGAACGGACGAGAGAGAGAGAGAGAGAGAGAGAGAGAGAGAAAAAGAGAGAGAAAAAAAATGAAAGAAATGCAAAAAAAAAA
>NW_011948415.1:4031593-4034093 GCF_000503995.2 Ceratosolen solmsi marchali
AAAAAAAAAAAAAAAAAAAGGGAAAAAAAAAAAGAAATAACGAGAGCCATAGGACTACGTATCTCTGCGCTATTTAGATTCGTCATCGCGATGCCGTAGGCTTAGCCAAGGCTGGATAAAGTGTCGGGACGAAAAAAAGCGAACCGTATTTCATCGGAGCTCGCGCGAAACACGAGTTTGCACAATTTCAAGGCGGACAGGACAGGATGTAGCTCGCGATAGCCCACTGACGACAGCGAAATTCGAGGCGACCGCGCGGAATGCCCGCAAAAAAGTCCGCGCCGGGTAACGAACTCCCCGTGCCTCTCCCCTCGCTGTCCCACGATAATGGCTTCGCGGCTCGTGGAAAGAAGACAAAGAGGAGAGAATATAAGAAATGAAGGAGAGTAAGGCGAGAGGAAAGTGGTGGAAACGAGAAGGGATGAAGGATGGTGAAGGGGTAGGTGGAGGAGGAGGAGGAGGAGGAGGAGGAGGAGGAGAGAAAAATGGGAAGAGAAAGAGGCAGGGGGGTCGGAGGGGCGCATTCCACGCGCATCTCGTCGTACGGAAATAGTGTTGCGAGATGGGGTTGGGACGCGTGTGCGCGGGCGCTAGCGCCGGCCTGGAAGAACCGGTGGCACGGCGGGGAAAGGGACGAAGGTGGTAGTGGTGGTGGAGGTGGAGGTGGAGGTGGAGGTGGAGATGGAGGAGGATGGGGTGGGGCTCACCTTTGTCTATAAGCGCACGTTTTTAACGCGGTCGACGGCTGGGGCGATCCCGGCAGAGCGCCGCGAGGATATATATTAGCGCGAGTGAGTTTATTTATAAAGCCAGTGGCGGGGCGGGGGGGATTGCCCAACGATAAAGAGCCCCTGGGGTCACGGTCGTCGTTGACGCGGTGACGAGGATGGCGACGGCGATGACGCTCGTGTCGAGAAATCGACGAGGCTACGAGGCCAAGCGGCTGTTGTTAATATGACACGAGGACCGGGCCCGGGCGATTAAAGGATTTTATCGGTGACCGGAGGTCCGATCGGGCGTCTGGGCCCGCCGAACGAAATCTCACGTGAATTATAAGGAGCACGCGTAAACGAGGGATATTTTTCAACGAGCGACTCTCTTCGGGAATGCTCCTGCCCTTCCGCGTACCCATCGCCTTAGTGTCCGGTAGGCGGCCCCGGTTTCTCGGAATCTCAACGATTTTCAAGTATTTGCACCCCCTAGTTTTTATGCGCCTACGATTTTTGCTAAGCTTTCGTTATAAGTATGGCAAGGAAGGATGCCAAGTCACCAAGTTAACCAAGTCGGCGTAGCATTTGGCGGGGCCGGTTCTTACATTTAATAGGGACGCGTTGCCATTAGCGTCAATTAATTTGACTGAGTTTATTGAGCTGGGACATTTATTATTTGTGGATAAATACCAACCGATCCGCCAGTTATTAATTATTGTATGTACTTGTATGTTAGGCCGTACGCGCGCACGACGCACGATGTTATTGGTCGACGTGTTTGGGGGTAGGTGAGCTCGAGACATTGACAAATTGACGAGTGTTTGGCCAAAGATTTGGTCGTTAAAATTTTCTTAGCCGTGAGTAAATTGTAGTCGAGTAATTGGACGAGCAAAGTCTCGTATCGGGAGCAAATAAATAGCTTATTAACGATCATAAAATGTCAAATGTTACATCCTTGCGTTACGCACGAATTTATGCGAATTAATTATTGCTACGATTCCAATACCAATGATTCGTTCGGTAAATGTACGTAACGATGCCAATTAATATCGATAAACGACGTATAAACTAGTTGAAAAAGTAAATCAACGAATGTGCGTATAAATCTTTCTTATCGGAGTCATAGAAATTGTCCTGTAAGTTATTTATAATCTCCGAGATTAGATTTCAATAGTTAAAGTACAGTAAGAATTAAAAATCGCTTGGCATTGCCAAGTGACTAAGTGCATTAGAAATATATCAAGACAATGTGCAGCACATCGATAGCAATGTTTTTTTTTAAGTACTTATCCGCTACGATCCAATTTCGAGGTCCTTAAGCTAATTACTATCAAGCATGTTATATAAACAAAGTATCATCTTTAATCTTTGAGAGAAAATTTGTTTGAGCCATAAAAATAGTTGAGACTACGAGTATGATTCAACAGGAGATAACGCGGCTCCATGCCGGAAATTCTCTCGTCTCCGTTGTTCCTTCAATCTTCGTAGACTGATTATTATGCCCCTCTCCCTCCCTCCCTCTCTCCCGCGCGCACACACACACACACACACACACACACTCTCTCTCTCTCTCTCTCTCTCTCTCTCTCTCTCTCTCTCTTTGATGTGCACGGGGCGTGCACGGGTCTAAGTGCGGGCATGCCAGTATGCGTACGTGCATTCGAGGCTTGAGAAACACGTCGAAAAAAGAAAATAAGCCATATTACATTGAATTTCTAAAACTTCGAGATTGTAAGTGCACTTTCCTCCTCCTACATCCCCGCCAAAGTTTAATTTTAACCTCGGGCTAC
>NW_011948415.1:4035523-4036894 GCF_000503995.2 Ceratosolen solmsi marchali
CAAAAAAAAAAAAAAAAAAAAAAAAAACAGAGAGAGAGAGAGAGAGAGAGAGGGAGAGAAAAGAAAAAAAGGAGAGAAGGAAAAAAAAATAGAAGAAAAAAAAGTAAGAAAGAAAGAATGAAAGAAGAAGGAAGAAGAAAAGGCCGTGTAAAGGAAAGTTGAAAAGTGGCGGGAGGCGGTGGCGGCGACGTGCGAATCAAGCTGACGGCGGAGGTTTAGCGTAGCTTTAGCGACTCACCAGCTAATGTATCTTGGCGTGGTGTCGCCGCGGTCCTCCTGGTGTTCGGCCACGGAGAAGCCGAAGTAGCTGCCGCTCGCGCCCCTCTTCAACACTGGTATGCGTGCCTCGAGGTTGAAGCCCAGGGCCAGCTCCCAGAGCAACGTGGCCAGCAGCAGGTACGCGCGCGTCCAGACCATCCTTCCTTCCATCCTCGGGCTAAACGAGCTGCCGCCGCCGTAGCCGTCTCTGTCTTCTTCGTCGTCGTCGTCGTCGTCGTCGCCGTTGCTACCACTGTTCCTGCTGTTGCTGCTGTTGTTACTGTTATTTTTATTGGTGCGGTGCTGTTGGTATTGGTACTGCCGATGGTGCTGATGCTCTCACCGTCCTCGTCGCCGCCACCACCGCTGCTGTCGCAACCGCTGCCGCTGTCGCTGTCGCCGCCGCCGCCGCCGCCGCCGCCGCCGCCGCCGCCGCCGCCGCCGCCGCCGCCGCCGCCGCCGCCGCCGCCGCCGCCGCCGCCGCCGCCGCCGCCGCCGCCGCCGCCGCCGCCGCCGCCGCCGCCGCCGCCGCCGCCGCCGCCGCCGCCGCCGCCGCCGCCGCCGCCGCCGCCGCCGCCGCCGCCGCCGCCGCCGCCGCCGCCGCCGCCGCCGCCGCCGCCGCCGCCGCCGCCGCCGCCGCCGCCGCCGCCGCCGCCGCCGCCGCCGCCGCCGCCGCCGCCGCCGCCGCCGCCGCCGCCGCCGCCGCCGCCGCCGCCGCCGCCGCCGCCGCCGCCGCCGCCGCCGCCGCCGCCGCCGCCGCCGCCGCCGCCGCCGCCGCCGCCGCCGCCGCCGCCGCCGCCGCCGCCGCCGCCGCCGCCGCCGCCGCCGCCGCCGCCGCCGCCGCCGCCGCCGCCGCCGCCGCCGCCGCCGCCGCCGCCGCCGCCGCCGCCGCCGCCGCCGCCGCCGCCGCCGCCGCCGCTGCTGCTGCTACTTCTGTTGCTGCTGCTGCTGCTGCTGCTGCTGCTGCTGCTGCTGCTGTTGCTGTTGCTGTTGCTACTGCCCTCAACAGACGGGCATAGCCGCCGGCGGTTACTATCGCAGGAAGGCTCGCGAGCGTCGCTTTCCCCTTACCTGCGCCGTTCTTCTCACCTTCGCGCGCCGAGCGAGATTTCA
>NW_011948415.1:4036909-4037754 GCF_000503995.2 Ceratosolen solmsi marchali
TCTTTCCCTCGCACGTACAATGCACGCAGGCACCCACACGCGCTCGACTCCACGCCCGAGGAGCCGATTATCCTCTCCTCCTTCTCCTCCTCGTCCGCTGCGGGTCCACCCACGCGCGGCTCCTTCCCCCTTTCACGACGTCGCCCGCTTTGGTAAAGGCGCGGATCCACGTCTCGTGGTGGCTGCGGCCCGTCCGCGACTGGCGGCACTGGCGCCCGCGTGCGCTCCGGCTTCCTCGGTCGGCTCTCCTCCCTCGGCGGACTAGAGGCTCGAACTCGAGCGCAAGACGCAGGCGCGCGCGACACCGAGACCGACTACGCCGCCCGAACGGCGAACGGCGAACCCCGACCGACCAGTTTCACGCAACGCCGGTTCGACGTAGGTGGTGAGCGACGTCGACGGCGGCGGCAGCGGCGGCGGTGGTGGCGGTGGCGGTGGCGGTGGCGGCGGTGGCGGTGGCGGCGGTGGCGGCGACGGCGGCGGCGGCGACGATAGTTGCGACTGCGACCACGACTGCTACGACGATGACGAAGACGACGAGGTGAGGCGACGGGACGTCGGAGGGGTGACACTCTCTGCCCTCCCCTCCCGCGCAACAAACGGTCACGTGACAGGGGCCCCGTCCCTCGAACCCTCGCGAGTGTCAAACGCTCGTTTTCAGGGGAGGCGGCCGCTGCTCGCTCGGTGCCTTGCGGTTTTCCCCGACCTTCGGCTTACCTGCTCGCTTTTCATTATGACGGCGAGGTGAGGTGAGACGTGGCGTGGTGGGGCGAGGTGCGGCACGGCCCGGCGTGGCGAGAAGAGGAGCGGCGTGGATCGGTTAGGTGGGCCGAGACACGGCGGTC
>NW_011948415.1:4037787-4057905 GCF_000503995.2 Ceratosolen solmsi marchali
GCGTTTCATGGCTCCAGTCTAGCCGGTGCTTCCTATTCCTTGTGCTCGATTGCCTTCCTTTTCTCCTGATAAATCGCGCCTTTTGGGACTACAAAAGTTTCCGAGGGACCTTTTCCTATCCGCTATTTTACCGAGACTAATGATCCCTGTGAGGATGTAGGCGGCGCATTCTTTTTCATCGATCTCTCGTAAATTATTTTACACCATTTGGCATTTAGCACTTCTTCCTGTTGCACTTTAACAACTCTTACCGCCACCTCCACCTCTGCCCACAGGTATAATATTCCGTAATATTAGCGTTAATTAATCATGTCCTACACTACTTTTCTACAAAACCTTGTGATTACAACACCTTATAGCTAATGGTCAAAACAAAAGAAAGACAGTCGTGTCGGATTAATGAGACTTTTTGATTTTTTAAATTTCAATTATTATTCAGTTAGTATTTTAATTATATACTTGGTCAACAATTGTGAAAAATTAATGTTCAGTGGCTTTATTGGAAGATCACGTGTCCTAGAAATACTTCTATTACATTTAAACATTTAACAAACGAATAATTTTGGTATTTTAAATTACATGTTCATTGGTATATTGAAATTAATCTATAATGGTATTATCATTACGGAATTATTCGAGTGTATTCGTTGGATAAATTATATTTTACATTATATACTTTCTGATTCTGAACTATGATTTGACCTATGCCTATTTACATTTACTTACAAAAATTAGAAATTAATTTCCTTCTTAATTTTATTTAGTAATTTATAGTACTTTCAATAATTAAAAAGAATCATAAACTAGTAGTCTACGCGATAATACTCGTATCCTTGTAAATAATTTAAAAATAATAATTTTAAATGTAACTATCGATAATCTTAGGGATTAATTAAACGAAATTTTATATACCGTTGGTTATTTCGCCAGTGAAAAATAAAATTAACAATAACATCGTTGTTTTAATCGAAAATATATTTTATGTAAGTGAAGGATTATCTTACTGCCATTATCATTTTCTCTTTTTACGCATTAAAAATGTCATAAAATAAAATATCAATGCGTAACTTTTATAAACAGGATTGAGTTTATGCTATTTTCGATTTTAAATTGATTATAACGACTGTAAATTTATAAAAAAAAAAAAAAAAGTGTGTTAATTCAATATTATATTAACTAGAGAATTTTTTTTTTGGTATAATTTACAAAATTGGCAGAACAAATGACGAGGAATGGAGTTGAAAAAATAAAAGAAGACTGGTAATTATTGATTATTGCTCAATATATTACAGATTAACATTATTTATACATTATTTATACATATTACATATGCGTCATTGCACACAATATTTATATGGTTTGAATAAATGATAAAATTGACAGTCCCATATCAATATGGTAACTATGAAATTACTACGTTATGTTGTAGTCCCGACAGTGGAACGCCACAAGATTCTTTCAAAATCATTATTTAAGAAAAAAATATATTTAATTTATAATAATTGAGACGCAAGTACAAATGTATTCTTGACGGATCGATGACGGATAATCCTCAGTTTACGGCAATTTCTTACAAGTAAAAATCAGTATCCTTTTTCAATGTCCGAATGGGTAAAAAATTTTGTTTTCATCCTTTAATATCTCAGAGGACATTCGTCAACAATTAATTTG
Source organism: Ceratosolen solmsi marchali (assembly GCF_000503995.2). Lineage (NCBI taxonomy): Eukaryota > Metazoa > Arthropoda > Insecta > Hymenoptera > Agaonidae > Ceratosolen > Ceratosolen solmsi. The sequence goes on from NW_011948415.1 coordinate 4,039,459, forward strand.
AATGTATAAAAGCTAACTAGGATGATTGATATAGAAATCTTTTCACGATAATTAAATTGCCTTTATTTGCGATTATTAAATAGAATGATAGTCAAAGGCAATATTATATTTCTCTACTTCAGACTTATTTTAAAAATTACAAATTCAATTCGACCAGTCATTTTTTAAGACAGAATACCTGTTTGAAACATATATGTTATATACATTTTTTAAATGATTACATTCGAAAATAAGTTTTCTCTTAGTAGTTCTATTGTTCAATGAAAACGATTTGTTTTTGGTTTTTCTTTTTTGCTTTTAATTCGATTTTTTCTTGTATATACAAAATTTCATTGTTTAACGTTACATCACAAACAAATTATTTTGAATATTAATATTCTAGTACGTATACAGATAAAACGTGATTCAAAATTAACAATGGACTAGAAAAGGTACAGCTAAATGCACAATATGGAGTTTTTGATTAATCAAATTTTTTATATGGATTGTAGTGTGCTATAATTGTATAATAAACAATATTTTAATTATTAATATTTTTACTCTGTAATAACATTTATGACTGTGACAAAATCAATGTCTTTCATCATTTAAACCTTATGAAATTAATAACAAGATCATTATTGTTATAATTTTTTAATTTTATTATTATTATTATTATTATTTTTTTTTTTTAATAAAAAACAAATTAGAAACAATAATATTATATATATATATATATATATAACTTTTAAAATTAATGTAATTTCCTCATAATTATTATTAAAATAAAATGCCAACAGTTTAAATGCATCTGTAATGAAAAATATTAATGTTGTACAATAAAGATTTATATTTAAATATGAAATATCAATTTTCATAAGTGCATCAATTATGATAAATACTCTGTTTTCTTTCAAGAGATCAACATTTTTTCTGCATTAACATTAAAATTATGTTAAACAATGTTATTGAATGTTACGATTTAATAAGACATTAATTTATATAATAAAAAAAAAAAATTCTAAAAATGCTCTAAACTCTACAGGCAACTGTAATATAATTATAATGTGTTAATTCACCTATACCCCCCCCCCCCCCCCCCCCCCCCACATATATCATACATAATATCTTGCCTTGCGTTATAAATATTTCGATGCTGTAACGAATAGTAAAATATTATTTTGGAAAATGCAGACTCCCCATTATATAATAACAGGTAGCCGCTGCGCAAGAAATATGATAAGAACACGTATATTACGTTATTCCATTCCATACGTCTTCATTATTTTTGTGATTATCTTTCGTATGAATATTCTCCGATCGAGTGGAATGTAATTAATTTTGGTATAAGTGTTAACGAACTAAACTAATCATTGTGAGTCATAATCAGTATATCCCTTTTTATATTTTCATCATTTGGTTATCAAGGGGTATGCTGAATTGGTAGAAAAAGAGTCGACATTTATATGACGTTGGTTCAATACAATATCTTCTACTGTCAATGGAGAGAGATTTATTAATAACGTCATTAAAACGCTATAACTGTTTAATAATAGACTTATCTGTGTATCAAAGTACGCATACACACATGAACCAGTACTTGTGTGTGCCAGTACTTGATGGCATAAAAAATGGCTTTTATCACTCACAAACAAAAACTTTTTTGGTATTTCTTAGCACGTAGATGTATATGCCCGTGCCTGTATGTATATATATATATATATATATATATATATATATATATATATATATATATAGAATATACAAGTGTGTATTATGTATGATCCAACAGAAGGTCATAAAATGAAATTAAATAGAAAATCAGCCTTTCTTTTTTATGTACAGATATATTTTTTTACAATTTTATATACTCTATAATCACTTTTAAACATTGGAACATTGATGCGTTCCATATTTTACGTCTGTTTATTCTTTCTTTTTTTTTTTTAAATATTTTTGTCGTTAATTTTTGCATTTAATATAAAAAAATTTATTATATTTTAGTCGTATTTTTAAAGGAAAAAATTGTATGCTGATTTAATCTATTTGAATTATATAAATTAGTATACAATTATTATAAAAAATACTTTTTAAAATATTTAAATTAAATGTATGTATATATATATATATATACATATGTATGTATGTATGTATGTATGTATGTGTGTGTGTGTGCGCGCGTGCGCGGGAGCGTGTGTTGCGTGTGTACGTACGTGCGTTTGCGTATTAAAAGTAACATTTTAAGATTCTTTTATTACAAATGTTCCAAACTTTTATTTTTAGTCTCATTCCATTTTATGTATATATAAATACAAGAGAAAGCAAATGATAAGTTATTATACATTAAAATAATGAAAGTGTAAATGCATAATCAATATTTAAATCCCGAAAACTTAATTTCCCGTCTAGTCTTAATAAGTAGCCCGATTATATTTATTTTTTCCAGGTATATAAATATTATTCAAGAATACAATGCATAAATGTTTTGATGTGCAAGATCTATGCCTTCGTCATACAAGTGAAATAAGAAATAATGAATGTGTCTTTAAGCTGATGAATTAGCAATAATATTGATTGCAGCTAGATTATTTGGTATTTAGAATTACAATAGATCGGTACTTGGATAAATATATGTATATAGAAACAGTGAGATGAGAGAGAGAGAGAGAGAGAGAGAGAGATAGATAGATAGAGAGGGAGAGCAATGCTAAATAATTGTGTAATAAGGATCCGCTCAATGTATGTGCTAAACAAGAAATAAGGTGTAATCAATGGAAGCACCAGCGGCCGCGAAGTCAATATTATTTTTATTCAATATCGTACGTGAAAATTTTAAACAAACATTATCACAGAGGATAGTTTTCTTTTAGAAATCGAAATCGAGCTTTCCAAGCATGATAAATTCTAGTAATTTTTTGATTTACAAAATCTAAAACTTCATTTTTATGTGTAATTGTTGATTTGTATTTTGAAAATCCCAATTTCTCATGGTCTTGCCATGGAAATTCCCAATTCTAGCCCCTAATTTATTTCATTTTTATAATGTCAGTATAGGCATTCCAATGCCTTCTTCCTTATTAAAATAAAACAATACAAGTTAATATTAGCTTAACTAAATAAAAATTATAACAATAGATATACATTTCAAATACTTACTTTTCGCAGTTAAAAAATTATCGTAAGAAGTAAAATGACAATACATTACTTAATATATTACACATATGCTGCACATACCAAATACACATACCAAACACACCATCATTAATACTTATCTAATTAAAATACTAAGTGACAGAATTATCACTGGTTCTCTCGTACAAAGCGTAAATGAACACAATTATTTTCAATATGTGATACATCGAGTTTTTAAAAGAAGCTAGATTATAATAATAAAAAATAATCAAAAGCGCAACCGAATGATTACTTTAAAAATTATATGGTTTGCTTTCGAGTGAAATCGATGGTGTTACTCCGCTTTCATTTTGCATTAATTATTATTAATTCTTATTAATATCTATCACTTTATGAATATAGTCTTTTCATCTGGAAATTCGTTTGTATTCATCTAAACGCTGATTTAAGATTTAGGAAAAGTTCACATGTATTTAAAGCACTTTATCGAATTATCATTCCAGACCTTTTAATGCACCATCCATGAAATTCTTCCAATACAATAAATTGATATTATCGATTATTTGTTTTGTTTTGTTTTGTTTTTGTTTTGTTTTGTTTTTTTTTTGTTTTTTATACACTTTTATACATTTTATAACAGTCATCTGAAATAATTAGCGGATTAAGGCATTGCGTTATGAAAAAGTCCAATTCGCTATAATATGAAGTTTGTTAATGCAACGACATGATTTACCTGGGATGGAGGGAAATAGTCTTAGCCTTATTCTGGTTTCGTAATTTTGTCCACTTTACCGTTCTGCTCGTTCGCTTCTTCTTGCTGAATTGGAATATCATCTAAGAGCGGGGAAGGGGAGGAAAAAATTAATAAATAAAATAGAAACAACAACGTTAGATAGAATAGCACGAATTTCACGCAAGAATAATAAATAGAATGTAGAGACGTGAATTATGTACATTAGACCAGGTAAAACGTAACAAACTGTGTACTGTGTAAACAATATGGTGTTCTGAACAAATAATAAATATATCTAGCACATGGATAAACAATCAAAAAAAAAAAAAAAAAAAAAAAAAAAAAAAAAATTTGAAAATAATATAAATTGCTGTTTAAAAACGTGACGCGCTTAATTATGCACAATAGAAAAAGTGAATTGTAACAAATGTGGATGTGGGTAACATCCAATTTTCCTAGGTAGTAATTTGCTGGAACAAGACAGACAGACAGACAGACAGACAGACGAAGGTGATGTAAATTGTGAAAATTAATAATAATTAAAAAAAAAAAAACGTGTTTCTCTAGTAAAACTACAGAGTCGACGAGCAACAATTCTATCTACCAACGACTGCATAAGTTCGTCATCTTCTTACGGACATAAGTGCTCGTGTGCCCATAAGCGGTATATCCTTGTCACATGTGTTCAAATCACTCATACAGATAATGATACGATGTGATAATAAAATGCCGTCACGGCTCTGTCCTCTCCGGCGAGAGCTCACCTCCATCCAAATCAATCACCAAAGTCTCAACAATGTCCCCTCCCTAGGGCTTTATCAAGCGAGCGAATACGACGAAGGGCCTCTGCATCAACAGGAGTATCTGTTATTCGGCGATAGATCCTCGGCCACGCAAAGGTTAATCGGTTGCTGCTGTTGTTGTTGCTGTTTATTCCTCGATATGTCTCCCCCCGTCGATCTGCCCACGCTCTCGCCGAGAGCTTGCTCCTCGAGGACTCTGTACAACTTCTGGGTGGCGTTGAATTTGGATATCTCGACGCTGTCCTTGCCCGGCTCCTTGGTCGCGTCCTTGCGCGAGCCACTGTTCTTCCTCTGGCGGAGCTCGTGGCCCCGCTTTGGCGACGATCTGTTGGGCGAGCCCTGGCTGCTGGAGAGACTCTCGCGTCGCGAGCTGTCGAGGGACGCGGGATGCGGCTCGGGCAGCTGGTGCCTATCGGCGAGGGCAATGTCCGTGTCGTCGAAGGAATTGTGAAGCGGATTCTTCCAGAGCCAGGCGCGGCGCTTGTTGCTGCTCAGAGGCGTCCGCTGAAGATGCCCGACGGTCGGCGAGGGGCCCTCGGACCCTCGATCGCTCTTGCTCTCGCCGTCCTCGCACGGCGTCTCCTCGATATCGTCTAGCGAGCAAGTTTCTCAAAGACTCATTTGGTTTTAATCGACTGGTGCTCGGCTCGGACTCGTCCTGGGGCCATGCGCTACTACTCCGCAACGATTTCCCAGTCGTTAATCGCGAGTGCGGATGTGCGAGCCGTTGCGACCTACTACGCGCGACATCGGCTAAGTAGCGATTTTTCATTCGTTTATTATACGTGCGCATCGACGCAAGTGCGCGCGCGGTTTAATAAGATTTCGGATTCACGATCAGCTCATTAATTAGAAAAAGGCCGCCTAGGAAATAAACGACGGGCGCTCTTTTCATTCTATGCTTAGCACGATAGCAACGCCGTATGCGTAATTCTGTAAATTCATTACGGACGTGCGTCGTAATGATAATCGTGCTTCATTGTTAAGAATAATTGTTAAGAAAGGTATGAATGCAAGTAACGTGCTTGGCACGAGTATTATTGAAGCACGTGATAATTGCGCTTGGTAATCGCTTGCTCAATGATGAAAATTTACTCGTGGACTCTTGATAAATATTGAATTGAAAGGGAGAAGCTAAATTGAAAATATTTTCGACTTTTAAAAATGATTTTTTTTTCTCATAAAATCGCTTGGCAATCAGATGCACCTTTCACTATTATAAGCATTTATACGTTCGACACATGAACACACGCACACTTTAATACGGGAAAGGATAGCGGCAACTCATTATTTGCTCATTAAAAATACAAATTTAAATCGAAAGCTTTTTATGCTAATTTTATATCTATTATAATTATTATTTCATTTTATTATTATTTCGCTTACCCATTGCCATTTTGTTTCAATTAAAATTAATTCCCTTAACTCAACCTATTTTTTACTTGTATAGTATAGTGCAACGAAACATTGAACTATGCAGAGCATCGTATAAAACATTATTATTATCTATATATGTAATTAAAACTTATAATAACAAATTATTTTAGTACTTATTGAAATGGAAAATCGTTCTCTGCATGCTCTCGTTATGCGTTAATAATTGGGTGTATTGTAGATAAGTTAACCAACCTGGTAGTTTTTTAGTACGAAACGATGCGTTGGTAATAGGTTTCAGTACAGTCGCTGTTGAAGTTGAAGATACGCTTATGCCTATAGATCCATCAGAAGATTGCGCTATAAAAGTTAATAAAAAACATCTACGGTAAAATGTTATGTAGTTTTAATATGTTTTTCTGCCCCCCTCTCTCTCTCTACGCCCCTAATTCTTAACATTAAAATTGGGCTGAATATTTAGGATTAAAATTTGACATTAAGTTTAGATTACCTGCTGGACCCGAACTACTAGAATTACGAATAGCATTCGTGACAAGAATAACTTCTGGATATGTTTCGTAACATGCTCGATTGTAAATATCATCGACTGCTTGATTTGCTATATACCAACAGTTATTATACCTATAAGAATTCGTCCAGTAATTTAAGAAATTGCAATCAACTACATATAAGCACATATGGAATTGAAGGTGTTTCTCACATAGAAAAATAAATTGCATGAAGAAATTCAAGAAGAAACTGACTAGATACTGGTATACGAGGTAAAAGTCTAGGAACGAAACTAGACTCACTGCCATACGAAGTGCGTTGATGATGACCTGGTTTCATAAATCCCTGAGTAACAAGCCTGAAATGCAAATTATAAATATCCAAATGATTATTACATTAGAGCTGCAAACAATTGTAAAATTAATTCACCTACTTTGAAGCTACTTTGCACAATTGTTCCAAAGCCGACTTTTTTAAAAAGCCTATGTGTTGATTGAAAATAAACAATAAAGCCGTCATTACTTTTAGCCTGTTTTGGGCATTTAAAGTTTCAATGTGTTTTAAAGGACCCCAGCCGACGAGTTTTGTATTACATTCCTCAAAACGTCTTACTGCACTTTCTGTAAGAGAAGCTTGGGCTAAGCTAGAGGGCTGAAAATATTTTCAATTTATATAAATTCTACATCTCACGTAAATATGCTACAATTTTTTATTTTTACCTCATGATAGATAGATGTCATTGCGAGAGAGGGTAAACGAAAAGAGATCGATTTTGGTTTTCCATCTTTATCCACTAACTCTAAGTTATAAACTCCAACCAGTAACGTTTCTACCGTACGACAATTCTGAAAATAAATTTATAAACGTTTCAATTTCGTTAAATCATGTGAGAATCATTGTAAAGTTTCTTCTGAATTTACAATACGTTTGTACAATATTAAGAGCTTAGTATATTTCTATTTAAATTTCTTTCCATCGTAGCAATTGTAATGGAAATTGTATTTCTTTAATGTATCATTACTTATAAGATAAAACTTTTAATAATCTGTTATTCAAGAAATTATATCTTACATTCCTTATATAATCAAACCAAACTTATCCCCTACCTGTTAGATAAGATTAAAATACTTGAAATTTCAAAGAAATTATCTATTAGCGATTATTACTAATTGAAACAATTAAACTCAATTTTAAACTAAAAATATAGCGTATTAATTAATAAGTACCTTGACGTCTCCGTGAGCAGCAGCATTTAAATAAATATAAATTAACGTGGGCAAAAATTGTATACTAAATCGCTGTAATTGCATTTCTTGTGATTTATAGAAATCAAAAAGTTGATTACACACAGCTTCTATAAACTGAAATCAAGAACAACGTGTCAATGAATAGAAATACACTTTTTCAGGACACATCGTCCAAAGCAAATATTTATTCATCGAAATTGAAAAGCGCTACCTGATTGTATTTGTTTCGCTCTTCGAGAAACAAATATAAAGCCTGTACAATTTCATCATCCTGAGACATAGTATTAGCAAAGGTAGTTAGCTCGGTTGGTGAGAGCTCGGCAAAATCTGCGAGCCATTCATTGATAATGCTTTCAACCATCTTGCCTAGGTGTTGCTCTCTCGACAGAATCACTTAACTTCTAAATGAAATGAATTTAAGTTTTCTCATTCATTGGTTTCGTTAAAAATCTCCGGTTGCTTAAGAATGTACCTGCAGTTATCATCTCATTACCTCTTACCCTGGCGTACCCTCCCAAAGATCCATGTAGTCTTGACTACGGACTCCCAGTAAATGTAAATTCAAATCCAAATAGAAAATTCGGTAGGTGGTTAGTAACTATTAATCTAGGTGCTGCTCCCTTAACTATCACGATTTGTTATAATTTAAGGTCCAAATGCCCAGTAGTACTTTACTGATATTCCTGTTAATACTATTGTTAATCCACCAAATAGGCGCCATACCATGCCATACGCTTCGTCGGAAAATTTCTGGAGTATTGGCAAAATTGACCGTACATCAAGTATTTATATAATCGACGATAGCGACTCGCGCGGATAAAATAAGAAATAGCTGCGAGAATTTTTGCGATTTGACGGTCAAAGTAATTAAAAAGAACCGACGAAGAATCAGAATTCTATTATTTTTTTATGATCATTAAATTTGATTATAATTTTCATTAAAAATTTATAACTTAATGTTTCCCCATAAGTATTAATATAATTTTTTTCCTCAATTTTATCGTAATAGATAGATGCTGACGGTTCACGACAATCGGATGTTAATTAAATGTTATATACCACGTTTGAGTAATTTCTTCTTTTTTTCTTTGCATTAAAAGTATTTCATTTACTTATTTTGCTTTTCATTCCCCCCCCCCCCCAATTGCCATTTAAAATGATACATTTGATATTTACATGATATTCTGAGCATATTAATTGAATTTAAATCAATTATTTTTACTGACCTCATTATGTCTAATCAATAATTCTCATCTTCATCGAATGGTGCAATTATATTCTGATTTTTATACCAACGATATCATTCTTAATCATTTTAAATTCTATAAAATTTAATAATAAATAACAATTTCCATTACATTATATAATATACATAATTAACTTTATTTTCTATATACAAATAATTATTCTATATTACATTCACATACATGTGTAACTTATGATATTGAGCTGGTAATATAATTATTGTGTTATATAAACGAAATAAATTGGGCTTACAAATATATTTATAGGAAGGGATAAAGGTGAAAATTAATGTGAAAAAATATATATATAGTATTCGATCTATCTCATTTATTGTATATAATCTTATTGTACACAATCCACCGTTCTGTGAAAGGTTTGAGCATAGCAAAAAAAAAAATGAGAACAGGACAGGATAAGTCCATTCATCGTTTCTTTTACTAAAAATGTATCTAAATGTTTACACAATGTCCATTAATTCTTTAAAGTCATTAAAAAATCGTTTTCTTAACTTTCTCGCAACCTTTCATAGTTTTGTCCTTAAAATCATGAGATATGCTTAATTAGAAAGCTGCTTGAAATATAATTCTAAATTTTATAGACACGTTCAATTGTCATCAGCCACTGCTGTCTCTTCATCATCGTCGGATATACACTTTTTGGTTATTCTTTTTCTTCTACCACCTCGACCACCCCCTTCACTTTTTCTTCCTTTCAGTTTTATCTTCATTCTTACATTCGAATCCATATCGGATTCTTCCTCACCCTCTCTCCCATCCTTCTCATCCTCAGAAACATTACTTTCAATTTCAAGCCTTTGTCTTGCATTTGTGAAAACAGATTGTAAAACAATGGAATTCTCGTGAATCAATGACGCTTCCTCGTTATATATTTGTGCATTTTTACAAAGCTGCATGAAATCCTTCTCAAGTTCGTCCAAATCTGAATATTTGCCCTCTTCAATTTTCTGCATTAGTTTGTTGATGGCAAGGGGTTTTTTAATAACTTCATAATAATCTGGAAATTCTCGGCGAGGTGGTAGTTCCATAAACGGCTCGCTTAATGCTCGGCCGTCCGAACTATCTGTATAATTAACAACTACAGAAATTAGTTTCTTCATGCTTCTCTTCAATTTCGGATCCATACCCGAATTACCTCTTCTTTTTTTCGGAGCTAATTCTTCGTCCTCCTCTCCCTTCTTTCTCCGTTTTCTTGTTTGCTTTTTTTTTTTATCATCTTCCTCCTCCTCCTCCAAATCAGCTCCTTCGTCACCAATTGCTTTCAGCCACTCTTTTTCTGTAAGACTGTTGGTATAGTCCACTTCCTTTCGTTGCCTAGAACCTCTGCCTAAAAAGGCTTTTTCTTCATCTTCCTCGTATGTCCATCTTTCCACTTCATCCTCATCTTTCACCAACCAATCTGGAAGTTCGGCTTCCTCTAATAAACGAGATCTTCTGTTTGGTCCTATTTTGGCTTCTTCTCTCCTCCTTTCAATGTCTAACTTTTGGAAAATTTCAAATTCACCTTCCGACCTCGCAATCATTTGATTAACAGTCTCATCGTCTGGAACTTCATTTTCTTCTTCATCATCCGCATCGTCTTGATGTAAGATAGTTTGAAGGAATTGCTGTCTTTCCGACCCTGTGGATTTCTGATCAAACATACCGGCTTGAATGACCTTCTCATCCATGTTAAGCTTATACCTCGCAGCAGCCAAAATCCTCTCCTCCACAGAGTTCACGGTCATCAATCGTAAAACCCTCACTTCGTTCTTCTGACCAATACGATGGGCTCTGTCCTGAGCTTGTAAATCTTGATGCGGATTCCAGTCGGAATCAAATATAATGACCGTATCTGCAGCCTGTAAATTCAAGCCAAGACCACCAGCACGAGTTGATAAAATAAATAAAAAGAATTCTGAACCTGGATCATTAAATTTCTTTAGCAGATCACCTCTGTCTTCGGCCTTTGTTGTTCCATCTAATCTTAAATACATAAAACCTCGCCAATTCAGATAATCTTCCATTATAGTCATGAGTTGCGTCATTTGACAAAACAGTAAAACCCTATGATTTGTAGCTTTTAATTTGGGTAGAATGCGATCTAGCAATTCAAACTTGCCAGATGCTCGATATAAATCTGGACCACTAATAAGACCAGCACCTTGAATACCTAAATGCTCGCTATATTTCTCTTCGATTGCTTGGAACATAAACGGATGATTACAAAGTTTTCGCAGTTGGACAATTGTATTCATTAATGCTTTAGCGCCTCCCTTGCCGCGTTTTCCTTTCTCTGATCCATCAGTCAACAATACACCCTTACTCTGCATGTGTTTGTATAAAACTTTTTGTAGTCCAGACATATCGCACTTGATAATATATTCCACTTTGTCGGGCAGCTGAGACTCCACTTCCTTCTTGAGACGCCTTAACAGGAAAGGACGCAAGACCTTGTGCAGACGACGAATGATAAGAATCGTTTCTTCTTCGTTCAGCTCTACCTTCTCTCCGGTTGTAGCGAACGGAGCATTGAACCATTGTTCGAACGTACTGCATGATTTGAAGATGGATGGAAGAAGGAAGTTAGCAGTAGGCGATGAGGCGCTAAATAATGCGTATTCAAGACCTGAGTTAATTTACAATGATGATTCTTCATTCTATGTCCTTCGTCAATAATCATGTACTTCCACTGCAGTTTTGCCAAGACACTCTTATCTTTTATTATATACTCATAGGTTGTCAACAAGACATTGAACTTTGTGGCACGCATCTGTGATTGAATGGTTCTCCTTCCTGCTGGAGAACCTTTATATGAAACGACGACAACGCTCGGAGCCCATTTCTCAAACTCGAGTATCCAATTGGAGAGAGTGGATAGAGGAACGATAATAAGAAATGGCCCATTAACTTTCTTCTTTTCCATGAGATACGTGACAAGAGCTATTGTCTGAATAGTCTTACCCAGCCCCATTTCATCGGCTAATATGCCATTGAGATTATTATTGAATAACGATACCATCCATTCCAAACCTTTGATCTGATATTCTTTTAGTTTACCATTCACCATGATAGATGCCTGCTCCGTAACACTTTCATGTACTGTGTGGGCAATACTATAATAAGTTTGCTCCTCAGTTTTGTACTCGTCATCTTCTACTTTGGCTTTTTGTATTGTCTTTTTAACTTTATCTTCTTCTCCCACACCTATTTGTAATTTTTTATCATCATCTTTTTCATCTTCTTCTTCATCATCTTCGTATTCGCTGTCTGACTCGATTGGCTCCCAGCCTGGATGTGTATCTAAAAAGGCATTTAGCTGACTCATTAGCGGTGCTTCTTCACCACTTAAAGTACGCCCGGTTGAAATCTCAATAACACTAACACGAACATCTTCACCATCACCGCTCTCTCCATTTTCACCATCCTGATACTTTTTCTTTTTCTTTTTTCTTTTTTGTTCTTCGACTTGTTTTTTCTTTTGCTCAATTTTATGTTGCTTAACCATTTCTGTAAGATTACTTATATATTCATCGGTCTGCGAAAGCAGGAACGCTAAGCGCTTGTCTTTCTTCTGATCGATGAGCTTCCTGTAACCCTCCTCATCCTCTGCCATCAACCGTCGCATACGCTCCTTCTCTATCCTCTCCTGCTCTTTCTTCTGCTCTCTCTCAGCGTTAGCATGATGATTGAGGATGGCCTTATTAAGACGAGACAGCTTGGCCACGTTATTTCGATGAAATTCTTTAAAATCTTTACTATGTTGTAGTACAGAACTAATAAATTCTTGATGTTTCTGTCTTCTTTTCCTTTCAGCTTCCAGTTTTTGCTGTTTCTCAAGTTTTTCTGTAGCTCTAGCTTCTCGTAGACCCTGTTTTTTTGTTCGTTTATATGCCTTGACATTTACTGCTGTTTCAAGCGTCGTATCTTTACGCGTACAGGCTAAGATTTCTGTACGAAGTTGTCTTTGAAAATTTAGTACTCTTAGCATGCCCAGTTCAATTTGGGCCTGAATTCGCAAGTCTTCGGGCATATTTGTTGGTAAGTAATTGAGCTGCTCCATTCTTAGGGCTATCCTAGCTGCAACTCGATTCTCCCGTTCTTGTAGTATAACCAATGGATCAAGTCCAGCAGGCTTTGTAATCGTTGTTACCTTATTAGTTTTCGTCACTGGCTGTGGTCCTGGCTGCTGTGATTGTTGCGTTCCTTGACCTGCTTTTTGTGGTCCCGTAAATCCAGATGCCACTGTACCAGGAGGTTGTCCTTGAGACCCTGCGGTTGGCCCTACAGGTCCTTGAATCGAGTCAACGGATCTTTGTCCTTGCACAGCAAGTACCTGTTGTTGAGATAAAGGTTGATTTCGTGCTAACGCACGATAAGCCATTATCTGTGCACGGAGTTGTTGAATTTGTTGTGGATTGAAAGCCTGCTTTTCATTGATGTTGCCTCCTTGTCTTGCCCTCAAAGCGAGAAGTTGTAAATATCGTGGGTCTTCTTGAAGTCCCTTTTCTTCCATAGTGTCGATAGCTTTTTGTAAAGCATTAAGATTTTCCTGTGTAGGTCCAGGACCTGGACCAAGGCCAGGGCCTGGCCCAGGGCCTGGCCCAGGTCCTGACGAACAGTTCTGATTTGGTGGCCCAACAGAGCCCTGGACAACAGGAGGTGGACCGATTGGAGCACCGACAGGTTGTGGTTGATTACCTGTAATAGAGACATCAATTAGATTTTGATATTTGATATATTTGAAAACCAGATAAAATTAATGATGATTTCTAAAACAGAGTATATCATCATTTTCTAATTGTTAACTAATTGAAAATGAGAAATATTTTAGATTATAGTTTACGAATGAATCTACATGCGATATGTTTTCATTCGGTTCAATTGCCTTGGCTAACCTATTAATAAAGCATTTATTCTGTTCCTTAACATATTCATTTATATTAAATAATCACTTACAGATTTATAAGATTATTAATATAACAATAATTTGTTAATATGAAATTTCTTATATACTTAATCATTTGGTCAATTTGAAATACAATTTTTTGTACTTATACAGGCCTTCATGCAAGAATCTTAAGTTTTTATGTAAGAGAGAAAAAAAATTCATTCCCATTGTATCTGTAATTATAAAAGTTTTAATTTAAATAATACTCAAATACTTTTGAATAGTATACTTTCAAAGAATACTAGCTGTTAGGATTAATTGCAAAACTTTTAGATACAAATGACAATAATGTGTGTGCTGAATAGAATAAGTATAATAAAAATTTTGACATTGTGAAAATTTAACTAACAGCATTAGTTAACGTATACGATAGACTATAAGGAATGTCGTATACAACGATAGTATTATAAAAGCAAAGCTTATCATTAAACTTAACAGTACCTATGTTTTGTGTCATTTGTGGCACATGCGAATGTTGTGGACCCTGAGAATGCAATCTTGTATTCGGACCAGTTTGTGCGGGTCCCATTTGTACCGATCCCATTGCATTCCCTTGCGATATCGGCGGTGCTTGTTGTACATTGGATACTGGGCCGGGAGGCACGCTTTGTCCCATAACTCCCATACTACCTGGTATTTGAGGCGGAAGCGATGGATAATGCTGTACGGGTGGCTGTTGATGAGGCTGAGGCTGCTGATGCGGCGAATGTTGCTGCGGCATCATGGGTGGGCCTACTGGCTGAGGGACGGGGCCAGGCTGCACTCCCTCGTAGCCCTGCGATGGACTGTGAGGATGGTGCGGCGGTGGCATACCCATATTTGGTGGCATTTGCTGTACAGGATGGGGGTAACTCTGAAGCGGCTGCTGCTGTGCCTGAGCAGATGGAGGAACACCGTAGCCCTGCTGCTGGGATGGAGGCAATTGTGACGGTGGTCCCTGTTGCTGCGGTGGTGGCTGGGGTTGAGACTGAGGAGGTCCTTCTTGATAACCTGGGGCGGGGCTATGAGGGTGATGCTGTGGCGGCATACCGATAGGGCTGCCCTGGGCCTGATTCGAGGGCGAGGGTACTTGCTGAGGTGGTCCCATTTGGCCACTCGGCGGCTGTTGTGGCGGCGGCATCGGCGACGGCATCGGCGACGGCTGCGGTGACGAGCTCGCCATGTTATTACACACAACTATCTCTTTCGTTCGTATATCACGCGCTCTTTATTTTCAACATTCTATCACGCGTCGGCCGCGAATATGCGTTCCAGGTTGTTAGGCTACACGCTACACGCGCACGTTTTCCGCCGCGTCGATTCGTCGCGATTGGCAGCGGTTACAGGACACTTACAAAGGAACGCCACCGGCAACTTTCCTCCTTTCATTGGGTGTAGCGTGCATTTCCAACAGAATCAATGTCAGACGCCATGTACACACACTGACAAAGCTTCATTCCCGCCAGCTTTCTCGCGATGTTTACGGCTGCGTCTGCTGAACGTTAAATTTTACGGTGCTCCAGTGATGGCCGATGCAATCTTTATAAATTACAATTTTAGGCTTTACGGCGCCGATACCGAATATTTACAACGACAATTACTTCGGTATCAACGCTTTACATAACCTTAATTCTAAAGGAGAGGTTATCTTTGTATCTATTTAGATGATGATGAATCATCTCGCTTCGTTATCTATAGCACAACTACTATATCTTTGTTCGCCGTTGGTTGTTTTCAAATATGAAATAAAAATACCTGGAACATCGATTATAAAATAAAAAGTTATCCTATGAACTTTATAATGAAGCGTTATGCCGATTGACGATTATCGAATGTTAATTGAATTTTCATATGTATTGGGTTAAAATTATACGAATTACGAATTAATAATATCTTACATCCGCGTATTATTCACGCATTGGTCTGTAGTGTATTAAATTCAAATTTGAAATAACTTACTTACGACTATACATTTTTTTTTTTTATAAATATTCATTTTTATTATTTACATGCGTGTATAATTAATAACTATAGGCATTATTATTAAAAATTAATATTAATTGTCATTATTAAGATTAATATTAATATTTTCGTAATAACGATCGCAATTATTAATAGGGAGGTAAGCTTTAAATACTAGACAATTAAAAACTATAGAATAAAATCAATATTTTGAAAAACGTTTATTTCATACAAAGGAAGTGGATAATAAAGGTGTAGAAAGTAACAAATAAATATATTTAGTACGATCTATCTCATTTACTGTATATAATTAATATTATACACAATTACCATTTCTGTGAAAGTTCTCGATTACAGACAAAATTAAAATAGGACGATAGAAGGAAAATTCAAGTCTATATTTTCACTATAAGTGTACCTAAAATAAAAAAATGTCTATAAATTTCCTACAGCTGTTAAAAAATTGATTTAGCTTTTTATCGACTTTCGGTGTCTTTAAAATCATGAAATATACTTATAAGAAAATTCATCGAAATATAATTTAAAACCTTACAGATTTCTAAAGCTTTATATACACTCAATGATCATCGGCATCGTCATCATCATCAGAAATACACTTTTTACTTATTCTCTTTCTTCGGCCTCCTCTGCCTCCACCCTCGCTCTTCCTGCCTTTTAATTTGATCTTCATCCTCATATTAGAATCCGCGTCCGATCCATCCTCTCCATCTTTATTGTCATCGGAGCCTAATCCCTCGGCTTCGACTTTCTGTCGTGCATTTGTAAATACAGATTGTAAAACAATGGAATTCTCGTGGATCAATGACGCTTCCTCATTGTATATTTGTGCGTTTTTGCAAAGCTGCATGAAGTCCTTTTCGAGTTCATCTAAATCAGTATACTTGCCCTCTTCAATCTTTTGTATAAGTTTATTGATAGCAAGAGGCTTTTTAATGATTTCATAATAATCTGGAAACTCACGACGCGATGGCAATTCCATAAATGGTTCACTTAATGCTCTACTGTCGGTATTATCCGTGTAGTTAACAACTACAGAAATAATTTTTTTCATACTTCTTTTTAATTTAGGATTTATTCCCGAGCCCCCTCTCCTTTTCTTTACAACTGGCTCCTCGTCTTCGTCTCCCTTCTTTCTCCTCTTTCTTGTTTGTTTTTTTTTCTTATCATCTTCTTCCTCTTCTTCAAATTCAACTCCATCATCCCCAATAGCTCTTAATAATTCTTTCTCCGTAAGACTATTGGTATAATCAACTTCCTTACGTTGTCTTGAACCTCGTCCTAAAAATTTATCCTCTTCTTCATCGTAGCAACATTTTTCAACTTCATCGTCATTTTTCACCAGCCATTCGGGAAGTTCTGATTCTTCTAATAAACGACCTTTCCTAGCCGGACCCATTTTTGCCTCCTCTCTTCTTCTTTCCAAGTCTAATTTTTGAAATGATTCAAATTCACCTTCTGACCTGGCAATCATTTGATTAACAGTCTCATCGTCTGGAACTTCATTTTCTTCCTCGTCATCAGCATCATCTTGATGCAAAATACTTTGGAGAAACTGCTGTCGTTCAGATCCTGTGGATTTCTGATCAAACATACCAGCTTGAATGACTTTCTCATCCATGTTAAGTTTATACCTCGCAGCAGCCAAAATCCTCTCCTCCACAGAGTTCACGGTCATCAATCGTAAAACCCTCACTTCGTTCTTCTGACCAATACGATGGGCTCTGTCCTGAGCTTGTAAATCTTGATGCGGATTCCAGTCGGAATCAAATATAATGACCGTATCTGCAGCCTGTAAATTCAAGCCAAGACCACCAGCACGAGTTGATAAAATAAATAAAAAGAATTCTGAACCTGGATCATTAAATTTCTTTAGCAGATCACCTCTGTCTTCGGCCTTTGTTGTTCCATCTAATCTTAAATACATAAAACCTCGCCAATTCAGATAATCTTCCATTATAGTCATGAGTTGCGTCATTTGACAAAACAGTAAAACCCTATGATTTGTAGCTTTTAATTTGGGTAGAATGCGATCTAGCAATTCAAACTTTCCAGATGCTCGATATAATAAAGGGCCAGTAATAATACCGGATCCTTGTATGCCTAAATACTCACAATATTTCTCTTCAATATGTTGGAACATAAACGGATGATTACAAAGTTTTCGCAGTTGTACAATTGTATTCATTAATGCTTTAGCGCCTCCCTTGCCGCGTTTTCCTTTCTCTGATCCATCAGTCAACAATACACCCTTACTCTGCATGTGTTTGTATAAAACTTTTTGTAGTCCAGACATATCGCACTTGATAATATATTCCACTTTGTCGGGCAGCTGAGACTCCACTTCCTTCTTGAGACGCCTTAACAGGAAAGGACGCAAGACCTTGTGCAGACGACGAATGATAAGAATCGTTTCTTCTTCGTTCAGCTCTACCTTCTCTCCGGTTGTAGCGAACGGAGCATTGAACCATTGTTCGAACGTACTGCATGATTTGAAGATGGATGGAAGAAGGAAGTT
>NW_011948415.1:4057915-4116686 GCF_000503995.2 Ceratosolen solmsi marchali
AGAAGGAAGTTCAGCAGGGCCCAGAGCTCTGGCAATTTATTTTGCAACGGTGTACCCGTGAGCAGTAGGCGATGAGGCGCTAAATAATGCGTATTCAAGACCTGAGTTAATTTACAATGATGATTCTTCATTCTATGTCCTTCGTCAATAATCATGTACTTCCACTGCAGTTTTGCCAAGACACTCTTATCTTTTATTATATACTCATAGGTTGTCAACAAGACATTGAACTTTGTGGCACGCATCTGTGATTGAATGGTTCTCCTTCCTGCTGGAGAACCTTTATATGAAACGACGACAACGCTCGGAGCCCATTTCTCAAACTCGAGTATCCAATTGGAGAGAGTGGATAGAGGAACGATAATAAGAAATGGCCCATTAACTTTCTTCTTTTCCATGAGATACGTGACAAGACCTATTGTCTGAATAGTCTTACCCAGCCCCATCTCATCGGCTAATATGCCATTGAGATTATTATTGAATAACGATACCATCCATTCTAAACCTTTAACTTGATATTCTTTCAATTGTCCATTTACCATGATGGATGCCTGCTCAGTAACACTTTCATGAACTGTGTGAGCAATACTATAGTAAGTTTGTTCTTCAGTTTTGTACTCGTCATCCTCCACTTTGGCTTTCTGTATCGACTTTTTAGTTTTCAAGTCTTCTCCAACATTTGGCTTCTCTTTGTCTTCTTTTTCTTCTTTTTCCTCCGCTTCTTCCTCGTCATCTTCCTCCTCTTCTTCGCTATCAGTCTCAACTGCTTCCCATCCTGGATGGGAGTCCAAAAATGCATTTAACTGACTTAATAAAGGTGCTTCGTCACCGGTCAAAGTACGGCCAGTATTGGTCTCCATGACTTCTACTCTAACGTCTTCGCCATCGGCTCTTTCGCCATTTTCTCCCTCTATCGAAAGTCTCTTTTTCTTTTTCTTGCGTTTTTGTTCCTCGGCCTGCTTCTTCTTTTGTTCCATCTTATGTTGCTTCACCATCTCTGTGAGATTGCCAATATATTCATCGGTCTGCGAAAGCAGGAACGCTAAGCGCTTGTCTTTCTTCTGATCGATGAGCTTCCTGTAACCCTCCTCATCCTCTGCCATCAACCGTCGCATACGCTCCTTCTCTATCCTCTCCTGCTCCTTCTTCTGCTCTCTCTCAGCATTGGCATGATAATTCATAATGGCCTTGTTTAGACGCGACAGCTTGGCAATATTGTTACGATGAAACTCCTTCAAATCCTTGCCATGCTGCAGCACCGAGGTAATGAATTCCTGATGCTTTTGCTTTCGCTTCCTCTCAGCCTCCAGCTTCTGCTGCTTCTCAAGCTTCTCCGTCGCTCGAGCCTCCCTGACTCCTTGTCGTTTCGTGCGCTTGTACGCTTTCATATTAACCGTCGTCTCGAGTGTCGTGTCTCTACGTGTACAGGCTAAGATTTCCGATCTGAGCTGCCGCTGGAAGTTTAGAACTCGTAGCATTCGCAGCTCTATTTGGGTCTGACTGCGTAAATCCTCGGATATATGGGCAGGAAGGTAGCCAAGCTGCTCCATGCGTTGCAGGATCCTCTGAGCGACGCGACTCTCGCGTTCTTGTAATATCATAAGGGGATCGAGGCCAGCGGGCCTGGCGACAGTCGTGACTCGATTGGTTTTGCTACCGGCTTGGGGCCCCTGTTGTTGCGGATGAGGAGGCTGTTGTTGTTGCTGTTGCTGCTGCTGCTGCTGCTGTTGTTGCTGCTGTTGCTGTTGCTGCTGCTGCTGCTGTTGCTGCTGCTGCTGTTGCTGCTGTTGTTGCTGTTGCTGCTGCTGTTGTTGCTGATGTTGTTGCTGTGGTGGCATCCCGGGTCCTAGTCTCGGTGGGCCGGCAAAACCGGGAACACCCATGGATACGTGCGGCGGACCAACGGGTGGACCGCCGGGCCCCATTGGACCGGCCTGGGTCGAATCACTGGGTCGCTGATTGATGCCCTGCACAGCCATCACTTGCTGGGGACTCAACGGCTGGTTCCGCACCAGAGCGCGATACGCCATTATCTGGGCGTGGAACTGCTGGAGCTGCTGCGGACTGAACACCTGACTCTCGTTACTACCTTGCCGGGCCCTAAGCGCGAGGAGCTGCAAATAACGGGGATCCTCCTGCAGTCCCTTTTTCTCCATGGTGTTGATTACTTTTTGTAGGGCGTTCAAGTTCTCCTGGCCCTGTCCGGGTACGAGGGCGGGTCCGGGCCCAGGACCGGGTCCAGGCCCAGGACCCGGTCCTGGCATGCCACCGGGTCCTGTCACCGTGCCGGGCCCCGACGGGCCGTTCTGGGTGCTGGGACTAATGTGTCCGGGTCCCTGGCCGAGTGGCGGTGGGCCTCCCGGACCCATCGGGCCTCCGGGGCCCATTGGTCCACCAGGACCCATGGGACCACCCGCCCCCATCAAACCTCCGGGACCCCCGGGACCCATTGGGCCGCCGGGCACGCCTCCGGCACCTCCGCTCCCCATCGGGCCACCGGGACCCATCGGGACACCCGGGCCCATAGGACCCCCAGCCCCCATTGGACCTCCGGGTACCCCCGCGCCCATGGGCCCTCCGGGAACCACCGCGCCCATTGCTACTCCAGGAACGGCAGCGCCCATTGGGCCCCCGGGAGTCATGGGTACGCCGGGTCCGCCAGGACCTACGGCATTCATCGGACCACCGGGAACAACGGGGTTCATTGGACCTCCGGCCCCGCCGCCACCCATTGGCCCTCCAGGACCTCCGGGACCCATCGAGCCTCCCGGACCACCGGCACCCATAGGCCCACTAGGTCCGCCGGGGCCTCCGGAACCGATTGGCCCACCGGGACCTCCAGGACCACCGGGATTTTGTTGCTGATTACCTATGGAGAGAAGTGTAATTTTAGATTTCAACGTTCAACATCAAATTTCAACTTCTTATTCTCAATTTGCTCTTTTTTTTCCTTTGCCTTGAATTAAATCTTATACTCTCCTCATACTATGCTATTATATTGATTATTTTATTTTTTCAAATCTGTCACATTGTCAACAATGTCAATAACTGACCTCGCAAAGTAAACTCATCGACTCGACGAGTGCCTGTAAATACAGAATAATTAGAATTTGGTTGAATGCGTACCTATACTTTGTCTCATTTCGGGTGGATGAGGTAGTCCGGGTCCAGGCGAGTGCGATGGAGCATTATGACCGGTTTGGCCATGACCCATCTGTACCGAGCCAAGTGGACCTTGGGGGGGCGAAGACTGCTGCTGTCCTGGCGTAGGTCCAGGTGGTCCGCCTTGTCCCATACCGCCGGCATTTCCGCCTACTTGCGAAGGATGGGGCTGATAATACTGTGGGACAGGTAGCTGAGCTTGGTGTGGAATCGGTTGATGGGATGGGCCGTGACCGGGCTGGTGAGGGGTCTGATGTGGACCTTGCTGATGAGGACCTTGCTGATGAGGGCCTTGATGGGGTCCCTGATGCGGAGGCTGATGCGGGGATGGGTGGTGAGAGGTCTGCGGATGGGGCGGCTGGGAATGTGGCCCCTGCTGGTGAGGTAATTGTTGATGCGGTCCTTGCTGATGAGATGATTGCTGATGCGGAGGCTGCTGATGGGGGGGCTGCTGATGGGGGGGCTGCTGATGGGGGGGCTGCTGGTGCTGAGGCTGTTGGTGACTGCCTTGCTGATGAGGCGACTGCGAATGAGGTCCTTGCTGATGGGGAGACTGGGAGTGAGGGCCTTGCTGATGGGGAGATTGGGAGTGAGGGCCTTGCTGATGGGGCGACTGGGAGTGGGGACCTTGCTGATGAGGCGACTGGGAATGTGGACCTTGCGGATGAGGTGGTTGCGAATGGGGTCCCTGTTGATGAGGCGATTGCGAATGGGGACCCTGCGGATGAGGTCCCTGCTGATGGGGTGGCTGGGGATGTGGCGACTGCTGGTGAGACGATTGCGGATGAGGTCCCTGCTGATGAGGTGGCTGCGTATGCGGAGGCTGCTGATGAGACGATTGCGGATGAGGAGGAACTTGATGCGATGGGTGCTGGTAATTTCCTTGCTGCTGAGGCACTCCTTGTATTTGAGACGATTGAACGTTCTCGTAACCCTGAGAAGGGCTGTGAGGATGATGCGGTGGCATGCCCATGTTTGGGGGCATCTGTTGAGGATGAGGATAGCTTTGCGGTGACTGTTGATGGGGCTGAGGAGGCGGAAGAACGCTATAGCCCTGCTGCGGTGGTTGTCCTATTGTAAAGAATTAGAATTCGATAAAAGAACTTCGCCTCCAATGACAAAAGCCGTAGTAAAAATGTTGAGGAACTGCGAATCGCGTATTTTTTTGTGCAGACAACGAGCACTTTGACTTTGTCAAAGAATAATCTCGAATGGTTAAAATAAGATTCTTGTTAAAATTGGCTGCGTTATTGTGAGACACGACACTAAGCGATCGCTGAAAAATTCAAGAGACAACTCCACACAATACTTTTAGCTAATTCAATAATTTTTTCATCGCAAATTACAATAACAGTAAGAAGTTTGTAAGGTACATTTATTCATGTCCAAGCACATGGTAAAAAGCCATTATATCGATTACAAGAAGAACGTAGCATTCTTAATGGATAGAGCTGTTTTGTAAGATGCATAATAGAGATCGTGTATGAAGCGACAAGTACACAAAAGTAAAAATTTAAGTAACGAAAATTGAGCAATATCGTAAGAAAATTGTATGCCACGGCCTAGATTGTAAAATTCATTTAATTGGCTGACTATTTTCTTTATTAGGCTTGTGAAATTGTAGAAATCGTAGACAACGAGGCAAATGGTTAAGCGCGCTGGGTGACACTGGGCCAAGAGTGTGGAAAAATTTGAGAAAAAAAAAAAGTCACGCTAAAGTAGGATCTTGCTAACCAGGGTGTTGTGGCTGAAACATGGGTGGTGGAGTCTGCTGTGACTGCTGTGACATGGGCTGTGGCGGGCCCTCCTGATAACCAGGGGCAGGACTATGAGGATGATTAGAGGGCGAGGGCGCCTGTTGCGGCGGCCCCATTTGATTCGGAGCCTGGGGAGGCGGCATTGGTGAAGGCTGTGGCGACGAGCTCGTCATGCTATATGGCGCTCGAACTCCAGTTTTTTTTTCTGTTTTGCCTTCACTTAAATCGACATCTCTGCAAGGAAGCGCACCTTTGTACGGCCGTTCACGGGACGGGGGCTGCGTTTTACTTACTTTGCGACTCATTAACGCGACAACAACAGCATCCGCGTCGATTAAAGGTAGCGCGATGACGGGACGTCACCGGCCACTTTCCTCCATTTAAAGGGAGTTGTAGCGTGCATTATTTTTGACGCAACGCAAACACCAGTGAGCCTGCGCTCTTGCCATAGATAATCGTCGTATAATTCGATAGACACTTTCAAATAGTCCATGGATATTAAAAACTGTC
Source organism: Ceratosolen solmsi marchali (assembly GCF_000503995.2). Lineage (NCBI taxonomy): Eukaryota > Metazoa > Arthropoda > Insecta > Hymenoptera > Agaonidae > Ceratosolen > Ceratosolen solmsi. Next base: position 4,063,345 of record NW_011948415.1, read on the forward strand.
CTCTCTTCAACTTTTCCACGGTCTCGCAATCGAGTATTTACAAAGATGATTGTTCCAGTATCTACATTTTACATAACCTTAATTCACAGCGAAGCTTATCTACGATCTTCCGGACGGTGAGATTATCTTTAGCTTCTTTCATCTGCGCGGACCATCTTTGCGGAGTCTTGAATTTTTTAACTGGTCGGGACACGTTGACCGGATCGATCTCGATAACGTCGGGGCCGCGGCGAGGGCCCTCGATCCCGTAATTTTGAATGAAATGGCACCGTAGGGGCACAAGCAACGAGCTCACCAACGGCGAGCGCTTAATTATATCTTGGCTTCGCCGAAATCGGGGGGGTAGATTTCGAACGCTACCCAAAGCCCGAGAGTTGCCTCTCTCATTGCGCCTGCTCCGTGGTCGGGCCGGACTTACGTCGAATTACGAAAACGACCACCGCGCCTAGACAGCCAACGCCGCGCTCCCGACGGCTCCTGCTCGAGTCGATCGCCAACCAATGCCGTTCTGCTCTTCTCGCTACGTTACCGAACGTCGAGCGCGCCCCACGGCACCGCTAACCTACCCACACGCTCACTCCGCTCCATTTATTATGCAATATTTCATCTCTCCGGGGCATGCCTGCTGCCTCGCTAAGCTTTTTCATTAATCCGAATGTCAATCGTTCGGCTGGTTATCGTCGCTCGCGAAGGCTAACTGTCACCGCAGCTGACGGCTGAAAAAGAGAGTGAGTGTGCGTGAGTGTGCGTGCGTGTGCGTGAGTGTGCGTGCGTGCGTGTGCGTGCGTGTGTACGCGCGCGTGAGAGAGAGCGAGAGAGAACGCGCGCGCGCGCGCGCGCGTGTTTGGCTGTGTATGAGAGACAGGTTCGTTATTTCTCTTCTTATCCCGGCCTCTTTCTCCACGTTTTAATAACCATTCGTCGTACGGGCTCTTACCGCTCTTTTTGACGCTCGCCTTTTCCTTCAATAAGCATTTCTCCGCTAGTTTTTTCTCTCATCTTCTTATTTTTTCTCTCTCTTAAAGGGTCGGCAAACTCCCATCCTCCATTCCCCATCCCCCCATCCCCCATCACCAATCATCCCATCCCCGGCCCCGCGGCTCCTATAATTCTCGCATGGCTATTAGCTTTCGGTCGATCGTGTCTGCTTTCGTGCTTAAAGCTCGGTTTTCTCTATTTTACGACTGATTTCGACGCAGCATTATCTCCCGCAATATTAGATGTACGCGGCAGTAATAACGTGGAGTCTTTATTTAAAATCATTGGCAGTCGATTATCAATTAGCGATTATATCGACACGATGTATGTGCTCGTATTTTCGTAGATCGTGTTCTGCTTAAGACATTTGTCTTTTATTTTTATAATGCTGCCAACTGCTACGATTTGTTATTGAAGTGCACTGCATTATGTCATTACGTGTAAATAATATTACTTACTGTCATTTTTATGGAAACCTTCTCTCCCTCCTTCTCTCTCTCGCCCTCGCTCTCTATCCTCAAATTAATTAAAGTCAATTATGTATCAATTAACATTTTTTCATTTTCAGCATGAGAGCAGCAGCTTATTAATTCTAATCGAGTACACATTAATATGATATTTTCCATACAACCAGCTAGGTTTTGTTGGAAACTATCATGTTTACCTACATCGAAAATACTTACAACACCTGTAAGTCATCATTTTATTTATTACATTTTTATAATTAATAAAATCAATTTGCAAAGCTTTCCAAAATTTGACATCTTTCTCTCTACCCAATGCCAGATAACGATACATTAATAATCGATAAATCAATTACCTTAATATTTCAAGTTCTGCCTCTTTTCATTTTCAACTCGTCATCCTCTAATTTAATTTAATTTACATTAAGTATAACGCACCAATAATTTTAATAGTTTATGAATATTTCAATAAGTCTACACAGACCTTGTAATAAACTTGACCTGTCAATGTGCCGGTCTCTTCTACCATCTATTATTTTCTTAAGAAAAGTGTATTAATCGCGGATGAATATTTTTTAGTATACTGCCGGTGCAGCGCAACCAAAGTCAAAGCCATCATCTACGAAGGAAACAACACAGCACACAGCCGGAAACAAAAAGAAGAAAGTTCGTTTCAATGCGATCAATACAAAGACTTCCATTTTTCCTGACATAGGCTTCGCATCTTCCAATAATCACGAAGATCTTCAAAATAAAAATACAGCGATAAGCAATTCTTATTGGAAATGGGGTAAAATTGAAATCGACCCAACGCAACTACATAAATATTGTCTTATGTTATCGAAAATAAGGTTAACATGTGAGTCTGTAATTTATAAAATTGCTTAAATTTTTAAATTAATTTCCCCTCAAGTAAAGTAAAATTCAAACCGAAATCTTTTCAATTAACTAGAGAAACTTGTAACGAATCTTAATTTTGTTACAGCTTTAGTTGTTATTACTGCTATGGGTGGTTACGCTATAGCTCCAGGACCGTTTGACCTTACCACTTTTTTATCATGTTCTATCGGTACTGGATTAGTTTCTGCATCGGCGAATGCTGTTAATCAGTCGATGGAAGTTTCGTTCGATGCTCAAATGGCACGAACAAAAAATAGAGTTCTAGTCCGTGGTTTACTTACGTATGTAGTATATAATCTATTATAGTATAAAATAAGCGTGTAAATTTTTAAAAATTACATCCATTCCAGTCAAGAACATGCTATTACATTTGCTGCAATCTCTGGCGTTACTGGCTTATCTTTATTAGCGTTTCAAGTCAATAGTTTAACGGCAATTCTGGGAGGTGCTAATTTAATTTTATACACGTCAATCTATACTCCTATGAAAAGGATTACAATTTTAAATACTTGGATTGGTTCTGTAGGTAAGTCCTGTTACTACCAATTTATATATATATATATATATATATATAGTAATATAGAGTATATATAGTAATAGTAATAACAATAACAATAATGGTAATAATAATAATAATAATAATAATAATAATAATAATAATAATAACAACAATAATAATGACAATATTAGGTCTATCTTAATATGCGTTCATTTATTTGTTAAATAAGTTAAAAGACGCAGCCGTGGTAGTTTTTACAAAGTAAAAAAAAAGAAGAAATGCTTATAATGAAAGGTTAATGGAATTATAAGGTAGACAAGTGACTAAAAAATGTAATAAACTAATAAATTTTAATAATAGTTTCCTCATCAAATAATTGTAACTAGTTACATGCATTCTTGTATTACAGTTTACTTTAATATAAATTTGTTGTAATATTTATAAAGATTTACAAGAATTTGATGGATTATTTCGTGAAAAGAAATTTGTCAATTAAGAGACATTACGATTGAAATTTGACACTCGTAAAAGTTTTGACAAAGTTTTGCAAACATATCGACTCAATAAGCTTTTCAATAAAACACAGACAGAAATTGATGTCAAAAGATCTAGTTTTTCAAATTTTCCTACACTTCCAGTTGGAGCAGTTCCACCTCTCATGGGATGGGCAGCCTGTGTTGGAAGTATAGCTGATCCTGGTGCATGGATAATGTCCGGTATTTTATATGCATGGCAGTTTCCTCATTTCAATGCTCTATCATGGAATTTGAGGCCTGATTATTCAAAAGCTGGTTACAGAATGATGGCGGTTAACAATCCAGTTCTTTGTCGCCAAACCTCATTCAACTACACAGTCGCTTTAACTGGCCTTTCATACATTGCGCCACTCTTGGATGTAACAAATTGGTGGTTTGCATTAGTATCGACCCCTTTAAACGCTTATTTTCTCTATCTGGGTAAATATATCTATTAAAATAGTCTATTATGAGCGGAATATAAATTTATTCTTATATACGTGTGCTTGTTTTTATTTAAGCCTGGGAATTCAAAAAGCAAGGCGATGCTAAAACTTCGCGACGACTGTTTCGATTTTCTTTGTTACATTTGCCAATTCTGATGATGCTAATGCTCGTGAGCAAAAAATATTGGTTCCTTGGTACTGGCAAGGCCGACTATTCAAAATTAACGGAAGTGGAAGAAAAAGGTCAAATTATTGACAGGATATCGAAATTTATCCAACCAACGCCGGTTGGCTAAAAAATCGTGTCTAATAATTTGAATAAATAACGTTGTGCTATTTTAATTCGTACAAATGTAAAATAATAATTAGTAAAGTTAAATTTGTAAGGAGAAAAGAAACTTGTATCATAAGTAGAAATTGAAATTACTATTGACAAAGTAATTATTTTAGAAAATTTAATGAAATAAGGAAAGCAATTATTTACAAACTAATAGAATGTGAATAAAAAAAAAAAAGAAAACAAACAAACGATAAAAATGATTATTTACAAGCATTTATTGCATAACTGAACAATACTTTTAAATGTCAACTTGGATTGTTATTTCTCTGTTTAGCGAATTCTATTGCCATTTTCCTCCTCGTCTTAGTCAAATTTCTGTGTCCTGTACAATCTAAATTTTCGGCGAAACATTTATTTCGACAACATTGTCGACATGATTGATATTCACATTTTAAACTCTGCAGTAAAAAGAGAGAGAGAGAGAGAGAGAGAGAGAGAGAGAGAGAGAAAATAAATAAATACAATGATGTATATATGAAATAATGTTGCGTATAATTGAGATAAAATATTTGAAAAATAACCTAAGAGCTTACCAATGGATTTGGGCAATTTTCACACAAATTTGATCCACGTTTAATATGCACTGTTGGTCTATTCGGTCTTCGAGCTATTCTTCTCAGTTTCTTTAATCGTTTTCGTGAAATTTGATTCCCGTGTTGGTCTTCGCTGATTCTCTTCACATTTGCATCTGTAATCTGTGAGCATACGATATGATATGACATGACAAAATTCTTTTTATTCCGAGCGTAGTATTAAATTAGTAGAAATTTATTAATGTGCATTAGAGCATAATTAGCCAATTAAAATGATAGATTTTATTAACGTGAATAGATAATTGTGGCTTTTAATTATCGTTGAAATTTTTAAACGCAATTCTATTCGTATTATCAAGAGCCCATATTTTTCAATAAATTAAGGAAAATTAAACCTTAACGAATCGGATATTCAGGTAGTTTCGACTCTTACTTGAATAAATAAAATTCAGATCAGGGGTTAATGTTTTTCTTTTTTTTTTTTATCTTTTTTTATACGAAAGAATGTATAAAAACGAAATGTACACTTGGTAAATAATAATACAAGGCTATGTCTACATACGAAATTAAATAAGAAATTTCATTGTATTTTTAATAATTTTTATAATAATCTTTAACTTATTATTTAAATATTGTTGCTGTTATTATTATTACTATTGTCATCGTTAGTTTTCGTAACTATAATTGAATCAAATTCTTGTGAATAAAGCTTGTTTAAATGTGTATATTTGCAAGAATATTATTCTTGCTGTGTGATATATATTTAAGTTTTTTTAATATTTAAGGAAATGTTCTGCACCGATAGTGTAGTATTAATAATTTTAGTATGCTCTTTGAAAATAAATACAATTGGAAGGATAATAATAATAATAATAATAATAAAAAAGTCGTCAAAATTGCTCTTACCGTTTGAAATTTGTTTGCCTCTATTTTATTAATATATTCTTCCGGACTGTGACGTACATAAGGTTGGCACAACCACGGTGGAAGTTCCAAATTGTAATCTACAACGATCAAGCATAAACATAAGATTCGAATTCACGTACATTGTTTATAACTAATGATGTACCTTCGTTATTTCGTCGCCATATTAAATGACCTTCGTGATAAGGTAAGTATCTGTCTTTTAAAGCTTGAACGACATTCCGAAACGATTCCATCGTTGAGTTTTCAGCCAAGTTTGCCCTCTCGGTCGCATTCTCTGTTAAAAGAAACCTACTCTCTAGTTAAAACAATGCTATAATCATTATATTCAAATCAATTACATTGAATGTATCTTTTAAATAATAGTGAATTTAACGTGTAAATAATAGGGAGACGCGAGTGTTGGGCATTAAATGGATTTGTGGAAAATTTTTTTGTATACTCGGTATGGGTCGCAAAAGGAATCGAACACTCTCACTCGAATTCCCGCATTAATAATGATATCATAACGCTTTAAATGATAAATGAATAATTGAATTGAATTGAATGACATGTAATCCGCGATCGATATTTATGGCAGATAATTTAATTTTTATCTTTTTCAACGCACATATGCTGGAAAAGCTTGAAGAGATGTCCGCGTATAAACGAAGACGGCGTAGGATATTTCTCCAGGAGGTCGAGATATTCCGTGGCGGGCTCCCAACTTGGTGGATAAGTGCCTTCGAAGATATAGGGATTGTAAAGATTGCCTTCGGCGGACATTACAGCTTCAACGCCCGTCTCTTCCACACATTTCTTAACGTCTTGCAGGTACTGTATATTGCCATTTGCGAAAATTGGTATCTTTAAGGAGCGCCTGAAAATCATTCGATCGATCGATTAGTAAATTAAAATCTCTCGATAACCTTCCAATGAGAAGCAGAAATCTGTCGATTATATCCAAGAGTAATCTTTACACGATATTTATTTTTTTTTTTTTTTTTTTTTTGTATCTCCCCGCTCAATATTAAGCAATTCCATTGAAACGTATGTGATATTGCCCCGATGAACGTTTTACACTAATAATTAGCATAAGAAAATGAGATTAATAAGGAAGAGTATCTATGAGGGTCGAAGGAAGGAAAATGATGGATTAGATATGTTATTAGAAAGTTAAATGATAAACATCGGAGGTGTGGAAACTTTTTAACCCATAAATACTCAAGATAATTTAAAAACGCGCAACAAGTATTATGGAAGGTAACTTTTCATCCTAATTGTAATAATAATTTAATCGAGTTAATTTAAGGCTGATGAATAACGCTCGTGGATATTGTTACGAATCTTTGTACTTTTTGAATCATGAAGGAGATTGAAACGCGAACGATCGTTCAACATGCACACATTCCGATATTTATGAGTTGGCGAATATGTGGATCGTGAATACCAACGCCATTATGATAATTGATCACGTATTCCTCGAGTATTAGAATTAATTCCTTTTGATAATCGGCATCCACCAATCCTCGCATTGCTAGATGCAATAAACGCTCGACTCGATTAGAAAGATCTGCTTCTCCGTCTATTTTTATTAAAATTGCAATTGGAGAACGAAAGTTGGAAAGTTGATACCTGACGGCACGTATGTGCTCCCACGATGCTACACCCGTTAACGGTCCTTTTTGCTCCCTAGTTCGTCCATGCACCGTCAATATGCTTGCTCCAGCCTCCTCCAGCATTTTAGCATATTCGATCGTTTTGTTGATATCTGAGAAGACGCGAAGTTTGCACGTGACGGGAATTCGAATTCCTTTGCTGATTTTTGATACTGTAATTTCGAAGTCACCGAAGATCCGTATTATTATAATCCCATTAGAGACGATCAGACGCGATTTAAGTAAATTTATCTCAAATTCATACTCACCGATCTCTTTTAGCAGGTCCCAATCGTCCTGCAGGAAAGCCCCATAATGGCCCCTTTTCGCTATTGCTTGAGGACAGCCAATGTTGAAGTCAATTGCATCGCAATAAGATTCCGCTAATAAAGCCGCCTTTAACAGTGTCTCGGGATCATTGCCACAAAACTAGAGGAATAATATCATTATTATTATTATTATTATTATTATTATTATTATTGCTATCATTATCATTAGTATATTTTCGTGAACAGTATGTGAATATCCTTTAAGAAAACGGTGGTACACGGATGATGAAGAAAGAGTCATTATTCCTATATTGGTGGAAATTTAGAAACGCCTATTAGCGCCACAATTTTCTTAATATTGGGCAAATTAATCGGCTCTAATCGGCTTTAAGGATCCATTTAAAAGGCCCCGTGATATCGATGTTTAAAATATTACTGTTGCTTTATCGTGCAGGCACGAGAGTATTTCAAATGCAAAGGAAGTGGTTGACGGCTCGGCTCAGCTTTACTTTAAAACCGGTATTAGGTAAATTCAACATCTCGACACATTTACGTTTATTTTTACATGTGTATGCGAGCATGCATAAAATTGGAGATTATTTGCTAATTGCGGGCATCGTGTTTCGCGCCTCAATGACTCGAAAAAAGTATTTAGTGAATCGTCGATTTGGCAAGAGGCGTCCTAGTTTGCTTACCTCGTTGAACGAATAATTTCATTACGAGCTACTGAAGTTACACATTCCATGCAATAGGTCAGTAAGTGAACACAATTGGTATAAAATAAACGTTGATGATTCAAGAGCCGTTCGCTTTTCAACGAAAGCTTACTCTCAGTGTGACTTGGCGTATATGTAGCCTCAGAATTACTTTAGTGAAAAACTAATTTAATAATTAATTCGTAGAAAGCCTATTGCATTTATCAAGTATTTATTTTAAGACTAGATAGTATCGATTGACAATGCGATTAATTTAACAAAAAAAAAAAAAAACAAAAAAAAACAAAAAAACAAAAAAAAAAAAACAAAAACAAAAACAAAAAAATAAATATAGCAGAATATTAATTTAAATTTGAATTGTACAATAATAAAATTTTCTTTAAATTTATTTACTAACAAATTGCTCAAGAGTTAAAACGTCGCATAAAATTGTCGTTCTTTATTCTCTATGCAAACTGCGAATTTTATACTTTAAAATATGCAGAAGAGTACAACGAAACATCACCACTCTATGGAAGATTCTAATACATTAAACGTTAACACATTAGACGATTCCTTCTGTTAGTAGGCTCAAAACATCGATCCAGAGAATGAAAAACATACAGTACGCATATACCGCATATACCTACGTTAGTTGCAAAAGCATCAAAGGATTAAGGCGGATATTGCAGATAGCGCAGGGAGCGTAAGATTCATAATATGAAGATTGCGCGAGCTGCGAGTGTTTGAACTTGGGCGCATCGACAACGAAGCTCCGGTACCTCGTACGTCAAATTAACGAGAAAGAGAGGGATGTTTAAATTACTGCGCATCGTCGTTTCGTCAAAATTAATCCAACTTAAAGGGCTATGGAAGAACTCGGATAGCGGCAAAAGCCCTTTACTTGAATCAGGCCAAAGCGATAATATGGATTGTGAATGATCGGTAACGAGATTGTCGTATAAATTTCCGTGCAAAAGTCAATGGTATAAGCATCTAAAACTGGACATTATTACTCAGAATTGAAATAAATGATAGGCGAGTGCTCGGGATCATCATGAGAAACAGCCTACCAAAAAGGTACCAAAGCCTCGCGTCAAAGTTAATTGAATGCGATGATACTCAATTTAAAATTTTTAATTTACTGACTAATTACACAATGTCCGCTCGCGCAATAAAAAAATCATAGCAAATAGTAGAGTACGTTACTTGAACAATTAAAGGCCGATCCTCCGGAGTACTCGCAAGGGCTTCGGCCCGGTACTTCGGATCTCTGCAGAAGACCGACGAGTGCAGCATTGGCGTGTAACACAATTGGGCGCCGTGTCTCCTGCTGAGTAATCTCCAGGCAAGTTCGCTGGCATCCACCATGGGTGCCACCACGTAACGAGGTGATCCTAATACATCGCTCCACGCGTTAATCCCGCCCTTATCTACTTTTGTAGTCTCCTCGGCTCCACGCTCCGCAAGATCCATGGTTATCTGAAAAACCCAGCATTGTCGCATAACTTCAATATGGCTTCCTTAATATATTATCTGACGCGAGATTCATTGTGAAATAGCCGCTTTAAACAATTGTACTTACTTCTTATCAACTAATTAATGTAATATTGCTTTCATAAGTGGTTCGTAGCTACGTGTAATGATGAGTGTCAAAAGCGCAAAGCTAGAATAAGTTTTCAATCTACATGTACTAATGGTGAAAATAATTGATCATTAATAATATAATGCCAGGCTAATAATATTATTCAGGCATTTATCTATGGGCTGACAATTTTCAGTAAAAAAAAAATCATAAAATAGCATTTATATGATTGTTTATTTTACTTTGGTGTGATTAACTTTCATTTTTAATGTAAACGAGTTTATCGATCTTATTGGGCAGTAGCAACTAAATCTTACGTATATAAATATATTCATTGTTTATACAAATTCATAAGCAAAGGTTATTTTTTAAATGCATATAATATATAAATATATATGTAAAGCTCGTAAAATCATCGTGTTATCATTATTCTCTGTACGCCATTTTTTACGAAATTATTTTTAGACAGAAGGTTTATTCAGGTAAGAAAGGCATTTGAAAACGTATTATATAATTTTATTTAAATAAAATTACAAAAATACTACAATTTCAATCAAAACATTTCATTCGTTATTTTTTTTTTTATTATTTTTTTTTTTTTTATATCAGATAACAGAATGCGATATTCGAAATATTTCAGTATAAATCGTTTGAATGGCAATAATTTTAATTCGGCAATACAATTCAATTAACAATTATTAATAAATAAATAAAAATCAGCTACAAAAAACCATTAGCAAACACATTATATCAAGATAATCAAATTTTTATAATTTTAAGAAGCATTTAGTTCGCGTATTAAAATTAAAAACTAATAAATATTCACGATCATTATTTATTATTATTATTAATTTTTTTTTTTTTTTTTTTTTTTTTTTTTTTTTTATAAACAACAACAATTGTTGTATTACTGCCACGGAATTTACCCCAAATAAGTGAATATTTTTTGTTTAAATATTAAACACAAATTCATTTGTAATAAACGAATTTTTTTTTTAAGAAATGACTTGTATAATGAACAGTTGTTCTTAGAAAACTTAAAAATATTTTAAATGTAGATATGCAGAATTATATGAGGTTTGAATTAATACATTAAAAATATTTCAAATAATGCATAAATATTTGATACGTTAATATATGTATTTACGAATATATCGCTAATTACTTTATTTTGTTTTAAAACAATATAATAGCAATTTTCTTCAAGGGACCATGAAAATTATACGTTGTATAGGCTATAATGCACTTTTTAAAAACAAATATTAAAAAAATAATTAGTACAAAGTTTTAAATACTTAATTACAAAGAATTACTTGAATTAGAGATACAATTGAAGTCGGATTAAAAATTGTTATAACAACCACAATAACAATAATATATGTGCACAATTCAAGTGAAGCAAAACAATGATTAATTAGTTTTATATATTTTTGGAAATTATTTTTTTGTCCTTACGACACAATTACGTATTAATATTGTAAAGAGTAATTTATATTAATATGATATTTCTTAAATTATAAAAAAATAAACATAGATACGATTATATACTAAACATTCGTTATTAATGTCCAAAAAGATTATAAATTACTTTTAAGTGTATTTAGTTATTAAATTTTAACTATATTTCCTCGCGCCTAAATATTAGATAATGAAATGATTAAATTGAACATTGAGAATATTTTTATTTCAGTTGTTGAATATTTGCAAAATATACTACATAATGCGGTAATTAATTTAAGCTCGTTCTTGTTGTATCAAATTTGATAACCAAAATTTAATTTTATTTGCATAGTTTGCATTTTTCGCTAATGCTATAACGATTGCTATTGCTACTAATAGAAAAAAAAACAAACGATACTTTATATGATCATTAAATGTTATTGATTATCTCAAGAATGTGGCTTATTCGATCATTAGGGTTTAGTCTACGTCGTCGATGTTAATTTTTACATTTACGACTGAATTTATGAATTATGTTATGGAGAAAATAATATCGTGCTACATTTGTTCAATAATACAATTTGCGTATAATAAAAAAAGCGTTTGACGATGTGAATTTTCGTTAAAAAAGAAAATAAGAGAAGAAAAGGAAATAGTCTTAAACAATTAATTAATACTACAATTACTAATCAACGTGTATTAATACACTCGCGTCTTGCTTCACTTTATTTGGTGTGTGTTTATTGCTTTTTAAAGAATGTCATCGAGTCGGTAGGATTTAACAAAGAACAGCAAAAATGAAACAAAAATATGAAAGTTTCGTTTGATTTTATTTGACTTAACTATTAGACAATAGAATATCATGTATAAGTATAAAATTATTTAAAAGATTTTGCTCATATCACATGGGAAAAGTGTGTCTACATACCCTTTACCTTTAATTTTTTATTTTACCGAATTTTTCTTCAATGTGCTGAGATTCACGAGCCTCGCAATGCTCATATTATATATGACGTTTTAAGCTGCATAAGCAGCGACAACCAAAACTGCTAATGCATTAGCTTGGTTTCTTTCACATACGAATTCCTTAAGATCACGTGGCGCTTTCTCACATTTTTCAGTCTTAGTTATGCAGCGAAATAAGGCTTACGAGAATGTATGTAAGAAAAGCGCACATAGAGCAATAAATACTTCAACTCGATTAATTGTTTTTGTTTTGTTTTTTTTTCTTTGTTTTTTCTTTGTTTTTTTTTTGTTTTTTTTTGTTTTTTTTTTGTTTTTTTTGTTTCTTGTTTCACATCTTTACTCACAATTATATAGAACATCATTGGTTTGATTTATTATATTATATCGTCGTTTAGCAATAAAATTATTCTGTAAAAAGGCTCGCGTTTCTCTGTGAATATACGTTTTATTCAAAATAGATGTGTCAATTTTCATTCGCGTTAGTGTAGATTGTGACAATCGTATGATTAGATTTTTTTTTTCTCCATTTTCTCTTCTTTCTTTTCTTTGTTATATGTTAAATTATTCGTATAATCTCTCAAAGGCAGAGCAATATTATTTATTTTTACAGCATGACTAGTATGGTGTTAGGTCGAGCGATGCACGGAAAAAATCTTTTCGTAGCAAAATTATTATTTTTATAAAATATTAAGATTACAGCGTATAAATGAGCCTTAGGCAGGTGTGATACCATAGATAGGCGAAAATCATAATCGCACATCCATTTTTTCTTTTTAGTGTTTATACGTTATTAATAATCAAGTTGATGAATTAGGTCTTGATCGTACAATTTTATTATAAATTAGATTTTCATGATTTATTCGTTTGCATAAAATGACAAATACAAGTAAAATATTCATAATTAAAAAACGATGCTTTTTTTTTTTTTTTTTGCATAAATAATCGAATGACTTTTAGAAAAATTTGCATTTTTATACGATATTTATAGGGAGGAGGGATAAAGAGTAATTATAATTCCATTGTGTACATTTATCATTTTAATTTTGATGCGAAAATTTATATATTCTATATTTTTATTATACTTTGAAGGCTATAGCGGCGACACGATAAAATATAAAACTACTTTTTAAAGTATATTTATGTTCTATTTGTGAATCTTGTTTTACCATCTTTATAGAAGTAATTATTTATTTATTTATTATTATTATTATTATTTTTTGTTTGTTTATAAAGCAATTGTAAAATGAAGACCTTATTTTAATGTTTTAATAAATTTGATTATAAATCTGCTTAAGATAAATAATGCTTACAAACAAGTGTGCCTGATCCACCCAAACTGTTTAAAGATCATAAGACTATGCTTTCAAATAAATAATATCGATATTTGATTATATTTATAATATAACAGTACGTAAATATTATATTTTACAAGTAAAATCTATAGTTGAGATTAGAAATTTTAGGACATAATTCGGAAAATTGGAACAATTTCTATTTTAATGTCAAATGTAAATATTATTAATTCAATACTTTTGAATATAGTAAAGTACACTTTTGTTAATTAAATATAGTTTTCTAGATAATTCTTATATTTTTATACTTAACCTCAATAATTTCTGTAACTCTATACTTTTAAAATTTCGAATTCAATATCAAATTTGTATGAATATTTACACAAGCTACTTATTCTTACTTTTTTTTAAAATTTTTTTTTTTTATCGTAATTGACACAATAAAGAATTAAAAATGTACGCAATCGATATATTTCTTAATGATATACAATTCAATATTGGCGCGTAAAAAGACTAGATCAACTTTTCACTACATGGTAACTTTAAATATATATATATATATATTGTGACTATATATATTTGAATATTTAAATACTAGTCTGATTGTTTGTATGTAGGAATTAACAAAATTTTACAGCTAATTCTTACAACTAGATTCTCACCTCAATAGGATGGCTCAATAGTATCTACATTTTATTAAAAAAGAATATTTCCTCCGCAATGTGGGAAAACATTGAGTAAGATTGTCATCATCATTCAGAAAGTTCAGTAAAATCAATTGAAATTAAACGAATGACAACATGAACGGTGAAAATGAAAGTATAATTAACATTTGATAAGATTAAGTAATGTTATAATATATTACTGTACTGTCTACACTTAATACTTTGTAATTCATGTACTTGTGAAAGAAATATTGAATTTCGAAATTCCAACTTTTGTTATACGTGGAATTTCGAAAAATGAACGATAAGTTGTTTTGAAATTGGCAATCAAGAATTTGTAATATTAGTTTCGTATATTATATTACTCTAATTTTTTTAATTTTCAATACGAATGTTTAAATGCAATACATCTAATGGGTAAAGTGATAATTTATACGCGTTTGAACAGTTTTCAAACGGATGAAGGAAACACATTAGAAGAACAATTTCTTCTATGCATAATTTTTCTAATATAATTAACAATAGTATGTATGAATCAATTTTAGACGTATATATATATATATATATATATATAGATATTAATTATTGAACTTTAAGTTATATACGAGCTAATTTTGAAAATCATTCTTTGTTTAGGCTATTAAAAAATTCTTACGTAGTACAGATAATTTGTCGTATTTTGCAGAGTTGTAAATCTTTGTTGGGGGTTAAAAATAATTGATAATTATTAAAGAGCCGTACATTATATATATATATATATATAACAGGTATTAAGTAAAAAGGGAGCCGCAATTGGACGACACGTAACGAGCGGCATGTCGGAGACATCCGAAGAGACGATTGCCAGGGAGTCCGCTAGTAGTATTAGTAGTAGTAGTAGTAGTAGTATTAATCGTAAGAGTAGTAGGCAGAGAGGGAAGATTCCCGGCTCGCCCAAAGTTTTTTCTATACGCTATAACTAGAAAACAATGTGTCGAGGCTGACGATTATGAACTACTCAACGGCGGGAAGGTGAAACGATTGGCCAGTGGCGGGGATCTCGGCGAGGCCGGTTTGGACAACTCGGATTCGGGTATAGGCGAGAGTTGCGCCGACTGGCCTAGGTGCGGTCCCACTTTGAACCTGGGCCTCTTATGCCCGAGGGGGGGTCGCCGTAGGCGCAGATGGGCCTGGCTCCTCTTGACCGCGGCCAGTCCACTCGGGTCAGCGAGCACGAGCTCGGGTTTATTGAGTCGGTGTCTCGGCCCGAGGTTCAGCGGTGGCAGTCTTTCCTGCGTCTGCGTAATCGGCTGCGGCGTCTCGCCGCTAATCTCCGTGATGGGCGTCGGAGGGGAGCCGGCCGTCGTCTCCGTGACATCTCCGGCCTTATCTCCCGTAGGCTTGACCCTGTTTTTACGGCCGGTGCGTACCTCCGCGCTCAAGGCCCTCTGTCGCGCGCTCTTCCTGAGCCGCGTGCGCAGGAACCTCTGAATGCGGCGCATCGTCGCGCAAGCGCGGGTGCCGCCGATAGGCTCGGCCTCGACGCACCTTGCCTCACGCTGCTTGGGCTTGCCGAGGCCGAGGGCCGCGATGCCAGGCCCCGAGGAGGCCCCCATGAGCGAGAAGCAGCACGAGACCGGGGAGGGCGTCGAGGGCTTGAGTTCGAGGGGCGGCCGCTCCGGCGGCTGGGCAATTCGGGCCCGCATTCGCTGTCCCTCTTCCGGCTCGGAGCGGGCCCGCGAGCTGACCTCGATCGAGGTCTCGTCGAACCGCGAGTCGTAGGAGAAGCAGAGCCGGAAGTTTCGGCAGTCTTGGCGCGGGCCGGCCCCGGGGATGAAGGATCGCGCGAAGCCCCGTCGGGGCGATTCTTCGGCTGGCGTGCCCGCCTCGCGGTATCCGGGCACCGGCTCATCCCGGGGCTGGCTGATCGGCTGGAGTGCCGGATCCGGTCGAGCCGCCCGTCTCCGCCTCACGTACTCGTAAGTGCTAAGGCCGAGGCAGGCGAGGTAGCCGTGGAAGAAGCAGAGGTGGATGAGGAGGACAGCGGCGATCGCGGAGAGGAGCCCGACTACGGAGATGACGATGAGAGAGCCGGGGCCCGGGAGGGGCAGGCTCATGGGGAGGGTGACGTTGTCCATGCCGGGCCGGGCCTCGGCCTCGGCCCCGACTCCGAGCCTCACGAGGGCGAGCTCGGCTACCGAGAGGGCGAGGACCGCGAGGGCGGCGACTACCGCCGTCACCAGGCACGCGATGAACGCCGGATAGTTCCGGCTACCCACGCAGCTGTTCAGCCAGTTGCAGTGGTGGTCGAAGCGGGCGATGCACTTGTTGCAGACGGAGCAGTGTTTGGTGCGGCGGCTGGAGGCCTCGACGTTGCACAGGTGGCAGCGCCCGTTCTCTATGACGTGCCGGTGTCGGCTCCGGTCGAATTCCGGGACACGCTGGGAGATTGGCTGGCGGCGCACTGCCGGCTCAGCGGGATCGAGGAGGAGGGCCGCGAGGTGCGAGGCCACGTGAAGAATGAGGGTCGCGATGACGCTGCCGAGGACGGCGGGACGCAGTTGGGGCCCGAGGGCCGGTATGAGTGAGGCGAAGGTGCCGCTAGCGAGACCGAGGAGGACAAGCCAGCCGAGGAGCTGCTGCGGGTGCAGCGGTAGCTGGAGCCCGTGGCTCCGCCGGAAGCGACGTTGCTCCGGGGGTGTGAGTCCGACCTCCTGGAGGGAGCAGTAGCGCGAGAGCCGAGTGGCGAGTCGGGTGCCGACGCTCCGATTTATTAGGCCGTCTTTGTCGCCAGCCTCGCTGCTCTTGCCGCCAATGCCGATACTGATGCTGTTGCTGTTGCTGTTGCTGCTCCTGTTGCTGCTGCTGCTGCTGCTGCTGATGGTGATGGTGATGCGGGGGTCTCGCATGCCGGAGATTCTTGAACATAGCGGCGACTACCCGGGGCTCAGTCGCCCCTCGAGCGGACCTACGACAATTCGCAAAATTCAGACTTCGAATGAGGTGACGGTCGAGCCGTTTTACGCCACTGAACAATCGATCGGCCTCCCTCGCTCCCACGGCCAATAGCTAATCGAAGCCCCGCTCGGTAAATGCGATACAACGACGATTTACGACGTTAAGCGCCTGTTTACGTCGTTACGTAGCTCTAGTCCGCCCGTCTAGTCATTATCCATTTGTTAATGCGCGGTTGACGAGTGTCGCGGAGCCCGTCCAGGGAAACCTGTATAATGATTCAGCGCGAGATTTGTTTGTGCGCCGACGAAAGCTAACCGAACTTACACCGCTTCCGCACACTTTTACTATGATCACCCCAAGAATACCATCGCTAATTTCTTATACCTAACCCTAACTAATTATTTTATCATCGTTATCATCGTTATCATCGTCATCGTCATCGTCATCGTCATCGTCATCGTCATTACTCGGAAATTTTCTTTATTGACTATGACGCGGCTTCTCTTAATTTCGGGTGGCTTTCTCAAAATGAAGGTTATATCTTTATAAATTTGTCCGCCGTTTGTTAAGCCGAAATTGCCTTAATCGCAAATTGAATATTTTAACAATTATCAATATTAATTATATTCGCTCGGTATGTTTTTGCACGAAGCCGAAATTATTTCACATATTTTGAACGAACGATTGTCATGCTTTTGATAAATCGTGTTTATTGACGATTCATATGGATTCGAGTATTTATCATATAATTCATATCTTTCATTACTCGTCCTTTATGACAATTTTTCCGCAAAACAATACATTGAAATTGAATATTTTTTCTTGTAGAGACAAACCAATTTATTCCTTATATTCCGTAATATTTTGATATCATTTTTTACGAAGCTAATATACAAATAAATATAATTTACACGTTGTTTTACTAATTCCGACTGTGGTGTTAATATATGTTTAAAACGATCGTATTATTAATCTTTACAATGAAAACTAATTATTATTTTTGGCAATTATCCTTTCCGAGTTAAATCCTCCATTATGCGAGTAAATTGTAATCTGGTATTGTAATCGTCAGTACATTGTATTGCGTTGTTTCTTTTTTTATTTTTTTATTCTCTATACTACTGTGAAATGTTAAGTAGGACATGGAAGTGAAAAGTGAATTTAATAATTGTGAATTAAAAATTAAACGAATAAATATTACAAATTCAAATAATTACTTATACCTTATTGCGAGGAATTATAAGTCTATCCAAAATTGAAAGAGATTGCCGAAAATCCATTGATCTGTCACTTCCAAATATTGATATAATTATTAGAAATTTTAATTTTTCCATATAGTAGGAATTAGAAATTTTTAAGACTTATTCGATTAACAAAAAAATATTGGTAGGTGTATGACCGTATGATATTAAAATCAAATGAAATATATCCGATACGTTGTGATGCATAAAAATTCTTTAATATCTAAATTATCTTTTTAATTTGTGTGTGTTTATATATATTTTTTAATTTTTTATACATATATATTATATATATTTATACATATATATTATACATTTGTGTTAAATTATATCTTTGAAATAAAAGGTTTTCCTCTGATTGTAATTTATAACATTGTTTATTTTTCCAATTATTTTTCGATTTTTTAAACAAATTTTTCAAAGCATTCTAATATAAGAATTCATATAATAAAATAATGTATATCTTATGCTGATCGGATAATAAACATTTATGTTTTGATACTGGCTTGAAGTAATTGAGAAAGAAAATTAATGATACTAATGCTCTCAAAATATTTACATTCTATCATTTGATAAAACGATTGCCGCTATTTTATTTACAAAATAAAGATGCAAGTGTTTCTCCTTTTCTTTTTTCTTTTTTGAATTTTTGAATTATTATTATGTAGTTCTCGTTACAATTAATTGGAAAATTATTTACAACATATTGAGTTTGTATGAAGGTTTATTCAATGTGTCACTTATCATTGTAGAATTGAAGTTTATGAAAGTCACGTCACAAAATCACAATATCTAGAAACTTTTAATTTCTCATAATCTACAATTTACCAAGCTAACTTTTTTTTTTTTTTTTTTTTTTTTTTTTTTTAAAAGAAATGAAGCGAAAGGCCAATACTATCCTATCTTCAATCATTCATACAACCTTTAAAAGAAATGTATTAAAAATTGTAGCTGGAAATTTAATGTTTTAGGCCATTAAAATTTTGTATTATTTGCCATTGAATTAGAAGTACATACATTAATTAAATATGCTAGCACACTCGCATGACCCAGTCTCGCAATAAGCGTATAAAGAATGAACTTGTAATACTTATGTATTAATCGTAAGAAAGTTAATTTAACGAACATAGACGGGAATTGTAGAATTGATTGTTGAACAAATAATAATAATTTGAATGAGCATTTTGATTTTGTTTTTGATGCGATCGTTTTAACGCATTTATGTATTAAAGATTATATAGTTCCCATGAATTTTTATGACGACTGTTACTGTGCAAATAATTACGGTATCCACTTCGTCGTACCGAGGCGACAAATAATGCAAAAACGTCGTCCCGGTTAAGCTGTATCTTTTTGGCTCGGGTCAAAGCATTTTAACGCGGATATTTATCTTCGATTACATATATATCACAATCGACGTTATTAGTAGACATTGTTTTTTCTGCTTCAGGCTAATGCAACAAAGCATCGGGAACTTCGGCCGCGATTTTCTCGGCGTCGCATTAAGCGCATTAAGTCGAATGGGCGCACACGGGAAAATATATTTAAGCTCGTTGCATCCGCATTTTATCTACCCCCATCGATAACCGGGCTATCATGAAGCGGCGCGTTAAGCTTCCTCGCAACGTGATCGGACCTAAAGTCGAACCTCATTTATCCGCGAGCAGCCCGTTGCCCCAATTCCAATTAACCTTAGTTAAGCAACGCTAACGGAGCAAAGGATCCCACTTACCGGAAGATTTCCAGCGTCCGGGAGACATTGGTCCTGTATCGAGTGACGAGTCAGTCGGCTGCACTCGCCAAGACACAACAGCAATGGCATCATCATCATCATCATCATCATCATCATCATCGTCGTCGTCAACAACAACAACAACAACAACAACAACAACAACAACAACGACGACGACATAATAGCCCTTGGGCTACGATCCCGGGCGGACCGTCAGTATGTAAGGCGTCGCATGCGCGAGGATGCGAGATTCCAGCTCCCGTGGAAGGTCAAGCGCAAGCAGCGCTGGCTGCTCTCGACGCCGTCCAGATCGTACTCCGGGCTGTTACGCGAATCGATAATGGCATGGCAACCTCGACGCCGTTGACTGGAGGAGGCTTCGCTCGCGCGTCTCCTCCGCGCTCATCCTGACTGACGCGACGGCGATGTCACTCGCTCGCGCCTCCTTATTTCGGCCCCTTGGCTCCTCGGCCCCTCGGCCCTTCGGCCACCGCGCATGCACGGCACCAGGAGATGCGCCTGCGCCCCTCTGGCCGCCAAGCGCGTACCTCGACACCGACTGTGTCTCTCCGGCTGCGGCGGCACCGCCGGATCGATAAATCAGCCTGGAGACGACGGCCGACCCATCGCGCTCCTACTTCCTTTCCCGCTTCTCGCTACGTCCTAGACTCGTACGGGCACTTGCAACTTTGACGTTCCCGGGCGGGAGTTGGCGCCTGGCGCGTCCTCGCGTCATCCCGTTTTACGCAAGAGGGAGCATTCCACAATCCTTAAGCGCGCATCCATGTTCGGCGTTAGAGGCCGACAATCGCACTCTCGTTGTCTCCCGTACATGAATGGAGGCTTATTATCGTCAAACCTACAATTCGTCATTCACGAACTCGAATACTTACAATGGGAAATCGTTTTCCCAATTGGGCTGTAGCTATGCCCGCTTAGCCGAACGATTCGTGATTGATATTACGTCCCCGTAACACGATAAAGAACAGAATTCAATTTTTATCAGATGCAAGTAGCTTGCATCCGAATTTCTTCTTGATTAATATAAGCAATAACCAGAGTCGTACTTTACAGGATTTCTTGGTTATACGATAAATACGATGTGTCGATAATGGATAATGCCGTTAAATTTACATTTTCGGTCCAATGGTGCTAGTGATCGCACTTTGGAGGAGATGCCGTATGGTAGAGGGATATTCTTGACAAATTCAATTATTTATCATTGTACTCTCGTGATTATATACTCGCTCGAGCTATATGGGACAATATTTTGAATACTGCTTTTATTAAAATTTACATCGATATTAATTTTCACATTAGTGTTGCGCTAACAACTATCGTAAGCTTATTTATCGTAAGCTTAATTTTTAAATGATTTGTATGCCTATTTGTATAAGTATATTATAATATACTTAGGCATGATTCAACAATATTAATAATAGGCATTAATTTTCATATCTATTGTTATTATTGCAAATGACATTTACGATATTAATAAATAGTACAATAAATATTAAAGATCTAATTAAAGTGACATAGTCTTTAAATCGCTAGAGGGGTGAATTATTTCAATCCATTTTCATCTAAATTTATTTTTAATATCCAACATTCATTAGTATTTTACATGTACGATGCAATGATAGACTTTGCTAAAAGGATTTAATCAAATGGAAATAGGAAAATTCATTCTTTTTATCTTTTAACAAATGCTACGTAAATTAATAAGATGTAAGAGTATCAAAATTAAAAAGTAATTACTTCTATGTAAATCTCATGGCTCTTTAATTTCAATCATTCTTTTAATAATGTTCTATTTTATTGTAATAAATTGCACATAAATTATTAACAACCTCTTCATATTAATTTCTGACTAATTTCGGCTTATCAGCATAATTAACGATTCAATCGTTTAAATAATATAATATAATAATAATAATATACATATATATATATATATATATATATATATATATATATATATATATATATATATACTTTATTGCATTTAAATACAGATCATAAATGAACTAGATTTAATATATATATTAATCTTTTACTGTGATAAGAATAGAAAACTAATTAGAGCTTAGAACTTACGAGACGCGAATCAGTAGGATAGCAAAGAGGAATTTGGAAAATAGTCTCGAGCTAATAATACGGAGAAGTGTAAAGGTGAGGTTCAAAAAATCTTTATGAACGAGATCGAGATGGATTCTATACTCTGTAAGTAGTGATATATGGTCGAAAGCACGAAATAAAAAAAAATTTGGATAAAAATATACGCCAATAGTACTCGAATAATTTAATTGAAATACTTTTACAGTTACACGTTATAGGCGCATTATGTAACGATAAGAAAAAAGAATTTACTAACGAATATGCACTAACACAATTTCAGAATATTGTCTGATAAGTATTTAAATATTTAAATGTGTGGTTTCAATTTTTGTTTTTGACTTCAACTTGGTAAGTGATTACGTAGAAAGATTATATAAATACATTAATTTAACTATACTAAGGCTATAGAAATTATAAATATATATTATTAATAAATTTATAATGAATTCATATTTTTAATTTTTTTAAAAAAAAAAAAAAAAAAAGATATATATTTGTGATTAAGAAATTTCGTAAATTTTAAGGGTAGAACTTTGATAAGTTCTTTATGTATCGGTGATTATAAATTTTACAAACATTAATTTCACGCAACACATTACATATATAAAAAAAAATCATCAGTGCTATATAAGTATTTTAGATACATTATTTATAAGGTTTTTGATATTCCAGTTGTAAAGCAAATTAAGTAAACGATATTTAATTTAATTGTGATGCAATTGGATAAGACAATCACATATTACATAGTTGAATTACCCCATTTTCGAGTCGTGTGTGAGTAATGAGTCTTGAGAAAAAGGCAATATTTCATGATTAAATATCAGTTTTGAAAAGTTAGTTATATTATAAATAATTAAAATGAATAAAATAAATAACTAAAAAAATAAAATAAATACAAAAAAAAAACAAATAAAATGACATTTACCGTTATTGGTATAATTGTGTTTTAAAAATTTACAATCGTCGAGTGAGTTCAATAGTTCAAATACTATAAAATAAATAAGAAAAAAATGTATTACCTTTGAAGTTATAAATACATCTTTTATTTATAGTTCTTTAAGACTAATAGCAAATTTAGAGTAAATAATGGATGTATTATTGAGTTAGCATGAGTTTGTTTGCTTTTAATTTAATTGCATATTCAAAGTTTAAATAACATAAATATTTATTATAATTAACGCAATCAAGTACATAATAAAAAAAAAATATTATTAAGAGTGACAAATGCTATAGCGATAATGTTTGTGACAGTGAATTGACAAAAATAGATATAAAATTACTGAAACAATAATAATAATTTCTTTTAACTAATTAAAATATTATACATACCCATAAGTCCCACTAGTTTTAAGTTTCAATGAATTAAGTTGGACTTTATATATAAAAATTAAATGCTTTACTAGCAATTTCATATTAATTTTGACAATAAATGAACATACTATATTTTTGAACAATGAATGATTGTTCAAGACAAGTTACATTTCATCTTATTGTTTATTTTGCTGGAAAAGCAAAAACTTTGATAACTATTAAAGAGCCTTATATAATAACAAATTTAAATGTCTTTATTTTTTAAAATCTTTTGCCGTTATTTTTATTTATCTGTTTGAAATATAACCAACAAAGGATTACCATTATTTATCTATCTCAATTAGTTTTATTGATTTTAAGATGACCCACGGTAATTACAATTTACATTATCAATGTCGTATTATGGCAGATTAGCATTAAACTTAAGAAATGTTTAATATTTAAGCATTAATAGCTGTAAAGGAAATTAACGATTTATGAACAATATAATTTTTAGGAATTAAGTTTAGCATTTAATTTTTAACTCTTAATTATCCATTATAATTAAGCTAATTTTATAATAAAATTATCAAATAGAAATAAATCTTGAGTTTAAAAATACATTCTAATCTTACATAATATTTTATATTATGCAGTGTCTTATTTAACTGTTCTTAAAGTTTTTAAGATTATATAATCAGTTTTTCAGTCTAAATTATTAATAAGCCTTTAAATAGGATATTTCTTTCTTATAGAATACAGTTTTTGTAATAGAGCATTGAAATTTACATTGACTAATTTTGATAAATATTTTAATTTACGGTACAATTATTATGACTAATTCATTATATTGTCATATTAATTATTTCATGCATATTATTTCAGAACAGATTTATTTTGATTTACTTCTATATACGCAATTGTAATACATAGCCATACATTTTTTCATGAAAAATTCTTTCATGAAAAAAGTTTTTTTAGCATCTATTGTGTGTATATATATATATATATATATATATATATATATATATATATATATATATATATATATGTCAAGTATAATTTACTTCACAAAGGAATTTCAAAACCTTATTGTACACTGAATACTGTTGTACGATAGCTAGAGTTAAATTCTTAACCTACTTATATTTAAATATAAGTAACGTTATTATTTTATTTTCGTCGAATATAAAATTTAAATATTCCAAAATAGTTGCTAAAACTTATTTCCATTTAATTACTATTTTATTAAAAATAGATTCTACAAGATACGTTTTAAGATTATGCAATATAATGTAACTTGCGAAAAAATATATATTTTATATGTTTTTTTATTTATTGAATATAGAAAATTTATTGGTGTAATACATTCTTTTTATTCAGCAATCAAATTTTATTTATTGCAATTTGGAAATTTGTTACATTAGTACAATATTCAATTGCACCAAATAAAACTTGTTTAATATCATTAATAAATTGTAAAATTTTTATTAAACACAAACGCGCTCGCACGCATGCACGCATACAGAGAAATATGCGCGCGCGCGCACTCTCCCTTTTACCCACATATAATGATAAACTAGGTACAAATAAAAATAAATAATTTACATAATTATTCGTTCATGAGTTCTAAATTTATATGTAAATTTAGCATAATTATAAATAAACAACATGCACGGTATATACATCAAATAGTATTGAAATTCCTTAATTTCATTAACTTATCAATATAATATTTTATTTATTACACATAGTATATTCATTATTTAACTAATCGTTAATACTGTATATTTAAATATTTAGATAATCAACAAGTTATATACTTTATATATTTAATATATATAGCTTATGTTGAAAAGTCTACTAAAAAAAATTATTTAATACTATTATAAGTTTATAGGCTTAAACAAACATTATTTTTTAAACGTGTAATGTAGAAGCAAAAAATATTAATATATGAAAAATATTGGATTTCAATAGCTGTATAATTTATTTATTTAATGCTTATATAAAAAATAAGTTACATATAACCTGTATCTATTGAAAGTACCATTTGCTTAACTTAATGTTTCGCAATTAATTATTAGGTTAAATAGAGTTAGCTTCATGAAATGATTTGTTTAAATGACGCTGAATTGAATTTTATGAAATATTTACAGATAAATGTTTGCATTTACTTTTACAATTGTTTTATAATTGTATTATAATTGTGCAATATTTCCAAAATGTGATTAAGAAAATATACATTGATATGAATTTTGTGTTACTTACGTGTAAAGTGTCAGCTCAAATTGGTTAAAGTAGACTTGAAATTCCTATTTTTTGCGTAATAAACATAAATCTGGAAAATTCAGTGGCGCTTGTTTATTACTATCATCACTATTGTTATTGTTGTTATTATTATTATTATTATTATTATTATTATTATTATTATTATTATTATTATTGTTGTTGTTGTTATTGTTGTTGTTGTTGTTGTTGTTAGTATTCTTATTATTATTGTTATTATTATTATTGAAACTTACTATCGTCATTATTATTATTCCTCTGACACGTGTACACGAGTATAAAAAGATAAGAAACCATACTTTGCAAGTGAAGTAGAGCGATTGTAACGCCAATTTAAAGTATTTTTCAGGTTGAGTAGTTTAACTTTAGATTTAATTTCATACGAAAAACATGAAATTTATCTCAATATGAAAATCAATATGCTTGACATTTCAATTATTAACATGCGAATGACATAATAATAATATTCATAAGCAACTGGAATGGAATTTATTTACTTAGGTGGTTCTCTACTTTTTCTCGCAGATGTCAGTGAAGAAATTTTCAACTCCTTAACCGAGAACGAGGGCACGTCACATCGGTGGCTTTGTGCTTCGTGGTTGTACAGTTCTCCGATCGCTGCCACGTACATTAACGTTTAATAAAAATAATAGCGTTACTAGTGGTTAATTCTTTACGTTAACGACGGATTACTTCGTGAATGTTGAATGGTTCTCCGTAATTCACCCGGAACGACCTGAACGTTTTGCTACGTAGAGACAAACGAAATGGGAGGGTCTCACAGTGTCGAGATACCCGGCGGCGGCACAGAAGGTTACCACGTCCTCACGGTGAGAGCTTGTCAAGGAATCTCATGGATTCGATATATTCTGTATGCACTTATGTTGGTATAATGGCTTTGCGTTGTTATTATTATTATTATTTTCTGTAACAGGTGCACCAAGGCTCGCCGGGACAAAAGGCTGGCCTCGAGGCTTTCTTTGATTTTATTGTGTCCATTGGTAATACAAGATTGGTACGTGCTTTCTGCTTTGTTACTTCTGCTATCTCTTCTAATTATGTAATTTATAATTTAATGCTTTATCGTCGTCTAGGATCAGGATAACGATACATTGAAAGAGCTTCTAAAAGCTGGAGTTGATAAAGAGCTTTTAATTACCGTGTATAGTAGTAAGACTCAATCTGTAAGACAGACTACTATTGTACCAAGTATGACGTGGGGTGGACAGGGATTACTCGGAGTTAGTATAAGGTTTTGCTCTTTTGAAGGTGCTAACGAGAATGTTTGGCACGTTTTGGTATGTTTCAAACATATTTTATCCTAAATTGTCAATCGTTTATAATAATTAATTATCGATAGTCTTTATGGTTACAATGTTAATGTTGAATTAGCAATTGAATATAAATTTTCCTTTACGTAAAATCGAATAAAATGTCAATTGTCAGGTTATGAATTATTAATAAAACACTTATTTGAATAATTCATTAGCGATGATTCATCCACTTATCTGATACGCTGCTACCTTTTACAACTTGACATTAATCAGCGGTTGCTTATTCAATTTTTAACATAAATACAAGTAAAAAATTGAATCAATTATTATCAATGACGAAATAAATAATAAATATTAAAGTATGTATTGCAATTATGGATTTTACTTTATAAAAAGAACAGAAGAAAAAAACTTTTATATAATTGTTATTCTATTACTTCAAATATATATATATATATATATATTATATTCCAATTATATATATATATATTATATATATATATATATATATATATATATATATATATATATAACTTCAATTACGTATAGACACATTAAAAGATAAAATACAAATAAGGTGGGAAATTTTAATTACAATTACATTTTAAGTAATAGTAAAAATTCTATTAAACGAGAGTATGGAGATTTAGTTTTTATTCTATTATATGATATTTTAATATTTTCAATTGTGAAATTGAATCGTTATCTGTATTATTCGTTATGTAAATACTTTTTAATTGTAGGAAGTTCATCCATCATCGCCTGCCGAATTGGCTGGGCTTAGACCATTTACAGATTATATTATTAGCGTGGATTCGGTACTCCATGAAAGCGAAGATTTATTTACTTTAATCGAAGCTCACGAGTCTCGCCCACTTAAATTATATGTTTATAATATAGACGATGATTCATGTAGAGAAGTAACGATAACTCCTAATAATACATGGGGCGGCGAAGGCAGGTAAGTTATCGTACTATATGCTTATGTTTTATTTAATGTATGCATATGATTACTTAAAAGATATTGTTTTTAGTCTTGGATGCGGAATAGGTTATGGTTATCTTCATAGAATACCCATTCGAAATATTGTAGATAACAACAAATCTCATAATGCTGCTTTGGTAAAAATTTGCTTTTTCCAAATTTTAATGAATTCTCTTAAAATTACATTATAATTTATCACCCCTCAATGTTATATTATGTATAATTTTAGAATAGTATTTCAAGTACGCCTCAAAATATTCAGCTACCAACTTTACCAGTAAATGCACAGATTTCGAGTGCAGTTCCACAATTCACTATGCCTCCAATTTATAATTTACCTTCGACAGATATTGGTAAAATAAAGGAGACTACTGGAGTCGAACATTCAATTCCTGCCCCAATTTTACCTCAATCTAATTTTATCCCAAGAACTGATCCAAATGTGGTAATAACAACCAGTACAATTGGAATTTCAATTCCAATGAATTCCCCACAACAAACATCAGCAAATATTGTAATGAATTCGCCACAGCAAACATCGTCTGCGAATATCATAATGAATTCGCCACAACAGTGCTCAACAGGAATTCCACACTATACTTCACCACAGCATAGTATAAGCTGCCCTCCAGGTAAGAAATCTTTTCTTTTAAAGCAATTAAAATATCTAATATAGCGATTTGAAATTAAATAGTATTTTTCAATCATTTTGTATAGAAAATTTTAAAGAATTAAATAAAATTGCTAATATAAAAATAATTGTTCTTATAATGATCCTTTTGAATAATTTTGTTACGCAATTATGTAAAAATTGTAAGAATTCTTTTATTTTACAGTTATAGAGCCACCTAGTTATTTAAATACGCCACATATTCCGGGTATGCCACTGAGTCCACCATTGCCACCACTTTATACAAATGTACAAAGTACACTAGCCAGTGAATTCCATCCAAATTACAGTACACCATCATCGGTTTCAGTTAACATACCAAATTTCAATATGCCTCAGCCGCAGGTTGTGACAACTCCCATCTCATTACCTGGAATGCCACCCATTACCGTCAGCGCATCTGTACCGCAAAATCCATCATTTTATTCACCAGTTATGCAACAAAATCAAATTCCTGGTACAAATGCCATGTCCTCACCAACACAATAACAAACGCAGTGATACGAAAATTGAAAGTAATAAGTGACACGCTAAGACTATTAAGAATGTGGTGTGCGAGACAAGATTATTGTTTTCAATACCTTGAAATTTATATTTGTAGGAATGCAGAAAAAGATATCGGGTTAAAATATATTAATTGAAATATTAAGTATGATGGTTTCGCTGTGGAATATCGGTAATCATAGAAGCTGCTGCGTTTTTATTGTACATACATAAATAAGTATCTTTGTCAACAATCTTTTTGAACTAACAGTCTTTGAAAGCAGATTCAAAGATATGAATAATCATTTTTAAATGATAAAAGTTTGATATTTATTTGTATCATATACCCCTTGAATTAATTATGAAAATAATATTTGGAACGGCTATAATGCAGTGTCGTTTTTTTAGTGTTTTTTTTTTTTTTTTTTTTTGTTTTTGTTTACAGATAATTGATTTTTCATGTATACAAGCTGAAAATCATCACAACATTTGCTATTTAGTTGATTAAGTTTAAAAATTTCCTAATACTTTTTTATAAGTTAATAAAAATATACATTAACAAATTATTGCTATTACTATTACGTCATTGAACCATTGCTTTTATATTTTAAATAAGTACATTTCCATACGAGGGCTTATTTCTTTACAGTATTTGAAAAGAAAAAGTATTACAAGGGATATTATAATTTGCTCTCCGATATTCAATATTATAAAAGAGAAATGTATATTTATTATTAAACAGTGAATTATAATATTGTCAGTTCAATGCAAGCAATTTAAAGTCAAATAACCTAAAACACACAAATATCTGTATGAATATATAATTATTTGTGAAAATTGTAATAAAAAAAAAGAAAATACATTTTAACACTTCTTAATAAAATTGTATAGATTATAAATTTTATCTCTAATAATTATTTCTAAAAAATCTGGTGAAAAATTTGACAACCAATATTGTCAACAATATTAGATAATATCGACGTCAGATTGGTAAGGTTTTAAACTCATATGAAAATGCAAATTTTATAATAATAATAGAAGTACTTATTAATATATTTGAAACATATATTACATTATTTAAGTTAATAATTGAACATTAATAATTTTGCCTTTACTACCTATCGATACAAATCTTTAATTGTAGTCTTGATCTTAGGGATTATACAGAGAATGTCTAAATAATAATCTCAGAGTCACCTAGTTCTTCATCCGATGGCAGTAAAAATTTACTCGGATCAATTAAGTTTGGATCAATCGGTGGTAAACCCCCGTTCTCTCTACGTCTTAGCTCCAAATAGGCTTCTCGTTGTGCCCAATCCTTCATTTTGAAGTCTGGTAAGTATATAAGGATATAACCTCCAAGAGTTAGGCAAATTGATATTGTTATAAAAAACGAAAAATGCATAATTTGTTTATCGAGTTTTTCGCTTTCTTCGGAAAATCCATAAGATACCCAATTCTTACGATTCCCATCACTTACTTTATCCATATGATTTGAAAAAGTCTTGAATTTGTGAACAGTAGTCGTACCGATAGTTCGATCGAAATGGATTTTTACTTGTTTTTTAATTTTAGGGCTCCACCATATTCGATTTAATTTGCAGATACTTCGAATGTTTGCCATGCTTGCCATTTTACTTTTAACGAATCTTACTTTCTTTCCTAATAGTTTTATTAATTTTAACAGACTACATTCGTTATGAAACCGTCTTAATAGCCGGCCATATTCAGTTATACTATAAAAAGTTCTGTGATGTAAACAGTCGATTGTAATAAAGTGAGAAAAAAAAATTGTTTAGTAAATTGCATAATTAGTGATGGGTGGAATGAGAAAGGAATATTCGTATATCATTTATCGAGAAAGCGAATAAAATAAAAATGAATTATTCGAAATTCATTCGAAACAATGGGGATCGATTGTAAAAAAATAATGAAGAAAAAAAAAGAAAGAATAATGCCCGCTAAATTTGATATCGAATTGGTAAATGATTAACTTTTCTACGTGATTCGTTTCAAAATGAACTTATTATTTAAGATTATTAATTGAAGATATCGAACCAATAGAGTAAATGCATTTTTAGAAAATTAAACGCTCATAGATTAAGTAAGATTAAGTGGACGATACATTAAGAGGTACGATATCTCTCCCTCTCTCTCTCTCTCTCTCTCTCTCTGTGCGCGCGCGCCTGTGTAAATATGTATTAATTCAAGTGAATTAATATTATTTCATTATAAAATTATGTTTATCTATATGTGCTTTTTATTTTATATATTTATCGTTAACCGAACAAAGTAATTGAAGGGGGGTTTGTTTTTATTTTTCATTTTTTTTTTCGTTAATAAAATTTGTTTTCTTTTATAGATGTAGCAGTCGATATACTTGCATTAAAAAAAAAATACATATCAATAAAATTTTTAACGAAAGAATGAGATACGCCGAAATAAAAACCTAACGCACCTCATTGTAAATTTTACGTAAGCCGATCTTTTGGCCATTTTTCATTTATGACTCTCGATAGTTTTATTTAGAAACGGTGGTTAAATTAAATTTTTCTCATGTTTCTTTAGGTAAAGTAAATTGAAGAAAACAAAATGGTAATATATTCAAAATATTAAAAATTCAAATAGCAAATACTCTTATTATAAAAATCCTATCTTTTTACTCTTTTTACATTATTAATTTTTTTACCGTTTAATATTTTAATTAAATTAAAAATATTAATTTATCTGTGTATTTAAATCGATGAATGCATATTTTAAAAATATTTCTTCTTAATTGCATTAATCAATGAGATAAATTTTATAGTAATTGTCCATACGTAATACGATTAAACATTTTTAGCGTCCATCTTCTTTTATTCAAAATTTATAATCTTTTCACTTCTACAAAACTGTATTTTGTTAATGAAATGTAAGTATTTCAATTTCAGATTTTATTATTTCATTATTTTAGGCCTTTGGGTAACGTTAATTTAAAGTAAACACAATTAAATTATTAAAAAAAAAAAAAAAAAAAAAAAAAAAAAAAAAAATAATTACATACTAGCGGAGAGTTGTAATATTCGGATTTGTAATGTGCAGTAGTAATTAAATATCGTAATAATGTGATTATTTAAAATATATGATCGAAACAGAGTACAAATTCATATTCTTCTTGTATATTGTCGATAATTTGCATTTAAAATAATTATCATTTTAATATAACTATTATATACCACTATTATTATTCTTGTGAAACTATATTTTTACCTTTAATGTTCGCTATAGTTTATCATGTCAAAATGCACTATATCGCTATAGTTTATCATGTCAAAATGCACGCTTGATCCATGAATAACAAATAAACTTGTTTAAATAAACATTATAAAAGTTTTTAATAGTGTTTGCGTGAAAAATTTATATTCCAATAATCGTTGTACTATCTGTTTAATATATTTTTATTGAACATTCGTTAAATTATTTTTTTCGTCTAAGAAGGTGAAACAAGTTGAGTTACCTATTAAGTCACGATTTTTATTTTACTTATCACATTTAATTTACGTTAAAGAAATTTCCTTAAAATAATATTTTACATCGGATGCGATGACTGTGAAATTCCGATCTACAAAATACAAATTTATTTTAGAAAGATGAATGCAAGCTATACACGATAATCGAAGTCTTCTGCTTATATATATATATATATATATATATATTTATAACTATAGAGGCTCAATCATTTCATTGCTCAATAACTATTGCTATTTATATTGTTTATATTGTTTGTATTATGTTGTACCTGTCACTTTTTAGCATAAATAACAATGATTGCTTAATGATTTAAGAATGATTAAGGAAGGATAAGTCGCCTTACGATCATGTTCGTTTCTTGTGGTATAGACATTTTTTGTTTTTTTTTTTTTGTTATTTCTTATTAATACTCGTAGAGCAACATTGATTTATTTACTCATTAACAATATAAAGTTTATTCAAATATTTGTATTGGTAAAAATGTAATATTCGTAATAAGTAATAAATACGAAATTCAAAGATATAATCGAACGTGTACAATGAATCGTCTATAAAATGTAATGTTTATGTGAATATTTACTTTTTCCTCTTGATTGACGTGATCTAAAGCTGGAGCCGTAGCTTTGTTTATGGCTACAAGATCATCATCAAAAAAAAGAGGACCGCCACTGTCTCCCTAAAATATAATAATTAGTACATTATATTGTATATCGTATGCAGTTCATAAATAGAAATATGAATGAGAAATGTAAATTTCCATAGTATAATTATGTTTTTTTTTTTTTTTTTTTTTTTTTTTTTTTTTTAACGAGATGTTTTCTCTATATTCCTAATATAATTTTGATAGCTTATTTTACATTTGATCAAAATGAAATTAATTCTTCATAATGGTCGTAGTTCATCCATTCATAAACATATAGCATAAGTAGCAATTGGTATTGGTGGCTATTGATCCCATTACCTTGCCCAATATAACGAATGGTTGCTTAGCGGTGCACACGAATATTTCTTCGAGATTGCTCGGTGTTCCACGGAGTCTGCTAATTCTGTCATTGCATTCGTGTTGCGTTAGGACCTTCAAATCAACCGTTTGCATGATTCGACTAGTAGTGCCATTTCTTAATTTTCCCCAGCCTGCCATAGTAACATCTTCTTGGTACAAATCATAATTTGTCAGGAATGGCATCAACGAAGGAGTTAATCCATTGGGAATATCTGCCGTTAACTATGACAGTAATGTATATTCAATTTTTATTTAAAACTTACACTCTGCTTTATATTTGAATGAGTGTTGATACGCATTTGCATGTGTCCGGTTGAAAATAATCATCTGTTTTCACTTCGGTAATGTTATTTTTTAAGCTATTTAAATGCTCGATAAATACAACTATCTTTTCTTTCTTTTTTTTTTACCAATACTTATCAGTAATACGATATTTATCTAAGAATTTTGATAAGGTGATCGAGGATTATTGAATGACTTATATTAAAAGTAATCTACCTTATACGAATGTGTATAAAAAACAAAAATTGATAATTAAGTGGAAAAATGCATTCGAATGTAATATTTTCTATACAACTATGTTCTATATATATGGTTTATAATTTCATAAGTTTAATTAATTTTATAATAGCATTTTAGCTTACGGTAGTAGTAAAATTATAAACCGAAAAGAAAATAAATATAACAAAAATATAAATCGAGAAAAAGTTCTCTATCTCATTGTACGAATACCTGCGATTTATCGAAAATATATTTTAGTTAAAATAAATTCATATTCGTTCTTACAAATGCAATGCCATTTAATATAAATAAAGTATAGACGTGAAAATTGAAAATAAAAGAAAATCGATTTTATTTCCCAAAAAACACAATTATTGCGATATAAGTTGAGGTACTAAATAACATATTTAAGCAAAAGACTCGATAATTTTTAATTAACAAGAAATCGCAAATAATTCGTCATTTTATTAAATAGTTAATAATAATTTGATACACGGCACTTAAGCACATCTTACGAGTCTTATAGCATTTGAAGTGTCATTATATAATAATAAATACAATATACCTCGTGCTTAGATTAATAATTTATAATCAGATTAATAAATTTTTTATTATCAGCTTAATAAATTAGATAAATAAATAATAATATATAATAATATATAAAATAATAAATTATTCTTATCCATTATTCTTATCCGAACTAATATTTTCTTTTGCAAATATGCAGATTTAGATATTTACATAGCTATCAAACTCATATAGTTTATAATAACGATTTTTTTTTCTTTTTTAAACAAAGCTTACCCTTATTATAGCAATATCATTCTGATAGTGAGTTATTTGCACTTGCCTCTGTGAAGCCCATGCAACATATGTTAGCCACCATGCAACGTAACCATGTGTATTTCTATTTAAATCAACTGTGCCCATTGATATTCGCACGCTATTAAAGTTATTTGCATCGCTTAAACAATGTTCAGCGGTTAAGACATCGTTTTTGGAGATCAGTGTTCCCGTGCATACATGTTGTTCAACGGGTGTCTGATGCGCGCATATAAGCTGAATGGATACAACACTCGGGAATTCGTTATCTGTTGCTGATCTAATATTCGTTCCGATTAAGGGTTTGGCATTTATAACACCATATGGGTTGTCTAAAATATTTTTAACAACAAAAACAGTATTATTATTAATATTTTTTATTTGTAAAAAGATATAAAGAACTAAATATTACTTACAAAATATAATACACTGTCCACATAAGAAATAGATGACAAGTCTCTCACTACACAAAACAAAAAAAAAAAAAAAAAAAAAAAAAAAAAAAAAAAATTAAAAATACATTATATTAATTGTAAAATGTTAATTGTTTGAACATAGATGTGAAAGAACGTAGTTAACAATGATATAATGCATTTTTACATTATAAAATCCATGGACTAAGAAGATAGTGTATCGAACCGATGATAATAAATATATTGGCTTTTTTTTCCGTTAATAATACTTATTCTTTATATAAGAGGATAAAGAAATATTTATTTATACTGAGGAAATATTAATACAACAATTATTATAAAGGATTTCTTGTATAGTATATTTTAAAAATATAATAGTTATACCACTACTATAAGTACTGTCGATTTTCGAAAGAAAAATAATGTTGAAAATTTAATCTTAATAATTACTTAGTTGGATTGTGTTATCTTTTAAACTAAACATACTTTAGTAAGTTCTTCTTAAAAATATAAACTATAAGGAATATATAAAATTGAAATTTTTTTAATGACATTTTAAGACGTGATTGTTTAGTAATTATAAAAATTATATTATTCTGAGAATTTACATGACTTTTACTTATAAACTATGTTATATTTTCTGAATTTAGATAAAAAAAATACATATTATGCTGTTACATAATTTTTCATTTATATAGATAAAATATTGAAATTAGTAGATTTCTTTTTCATGGCTATACAATGTATTAACAATGAAAAAAAAAGAAACTAGTAAAAATACACAATTTTTAAAATAGTCTAATAATTTCAAATAACTTCATGTACTCTTAACTATTTAAATAGAATTGCATAGTTTGTTAACGTTTCGTATTTATTTGTTACAATTTACATTATAAACATATGTGTGTGTGTGTGTGTGTGTGTGTGTATATGAAACAAAACAAAACAAAAATTCGGGAATTTGTAGTAATTAAAGCAAAGTAAGATTTAAAGATTAAATGTATTAGATAATTAATTATATATGAAGAAAAAAGAAGATCTCTTAGATATATACATATACATATTAAATACAGTATATTGTATATTAAATAGATTATACAATTTATTATAAAAAAGATAGATAGCGTAGAATTATTAAAAAATCATATAATTATAATTTAAAATAATATGTATAAAAACAATGTATATAACATACATAACATAAACGCGCGCACACACACACACACACACACACACACACATATTTATGATCATATATCCCAAAGAGGTTTTGTAATTTAATTTTATAAACAGTTTAATGCTTGAACCAACAATACTATCTAGTAAGTAAATATATTTTTTTCAATAAATATCTCATGTATTTGTATATACTGATATAATTGTTTTCTTTAATTTTATATTATTTCTAATGGGTTTTCTTTAATATTGAAGAAGATTTCACATAAATAATAAATGAATTTTGGTTAAACCAAGCATTTTCTGCTCTATTTCAAAATCTTTCGTCTTTTTAGTACAGAAATAAATAATGTATCTTAATTACATTTTAGTCATTTAAAAATTAGAAGAATCACGTTTATAAGATAAGTTTCTACTATAACTATGATAATACAATTAAATATATTTTATGAATATTCGTAATATATTTCAACTATTCTATTTTTACTGATGTATTTTCAGAATGACGGTTTTGAGAAATATTTTAATTCTAGTTCAAGCCAAATATAATGTTAAATGAATTGATTTATTTATACATTAATATAAACGTGTGTTGAATATAAAATATTTTTTTATTATTTTACAATGAAATTTATCGTTTTGATAATGCAACGCTTAGATTATATATTTTAAACATTCTTTTCAGTTTTCAATAATTCTTTTTAAAAATAATAAAGAAATTAATATAGTTGACATTGAAATATGTTTATCTTATTTTACCTTTGTATATTTTATTATTATGATTATAGTAAAATTTAATAAATAGATAAAATAATATTATGCAATTATAATTATGTTATCAAAAGTTTAATATATGTCGAATACTATATTTAGTCTTAAGGATTCAAGTAATTCATTACATGACTACAAATTATATTATATTTATATATAATATAATATAATAAATAACAAAGTATGATTGTAGAGGTTTTATATATCTTTGATGTACAATATCTAATGATTATTGAGCATATAGTAGACAAAAATTTGTTTAAAATAACGCAAAATAATTACTAATAATTAAAAAAAAATTTTTTTTTTGTCCTCTTAATACAAAAACATTTCATTAATTTTAATATGATTGCTTTTTAGAATGTGGATAAGAGTATTTTTAATTTTCAGTCAATGCATAATATGTAAGTAAAAGAGTTTGTTGATTTGTCTTTTTGTTGTAATTCTTAAAGTAATTAAAAACTTGAAGAAATAAGCTGTTATTATATTTTCGATTTGTCAAATGATGTTTTATTTTTATTATTTATTTATTTATTTATTTATTTTTTCAATTCATAGATAATAAATCGAATTTTGGGAATGCGAAGGCTTTATCAGGAGTAAACGTTAGACCAGTGGCAGAGAATGAAATTTCTTTTCTTGCGTGCATTTTGCATAATAATAAGAATAATACTCACGATATTATAGTGGACAGAGATTTAATATGCACAGCATCTCTAATTTCTCCTAATACTATTTTAAGCGCTGAACATTGTTTTAACACTGTACATGACGATGGTTTTCGAATAATAATTGGTTCCATTGATTTATTAAGAGGCGCAGTATTTTTTCCTGCATGGTTTATATCCTTTGAACAATGGTCTGCGAGATGTGACCGTTTGATTAAATATGACTTGAATGACATTGCCATTATAAAGGTAAGCTGAAGTGTTAAACAAAGTGTAATAACATTAACGTAGAAAATTAATTACTATATGTAGGTTGAATGTTCATAATTATAAACTTCGATGTAAAATTTGATTAAAAACTAATGTTTTTATTTAAGTAAAATACGTCAGAATTGGTAATAAAATTATGTTTGAATGTTGCAATAAGATCATACATTTATTTCAAATGTTAATGTAAAACAAAAAGAGAGAAACAGTTTGGTTTGGCCTTTGCTTTGATTAGGCAAAAGTAATATTTGAACGTAATTTTTATCAAAATTTAAATCGAGTAATTAATTTGTATTTTCATATTTGTAGGCAAACATTTATTAAATTTTATTTCAAGCTCATTATTAATTTTGCATTATTAGATAAAAGTAGGCTTATATCATTAATTGATTAACGCGATTTGAATTGTTAAATAGGCTTTTACTTTGTATCAGATCTTTAAATACATACAGTTTAAAATATTTATTATATTTATATTATATGAAAGAGAAAGTAATTTCAATTATCAAATGGCACAATTTAAACAACTTAACGTATAATCAAAATGGGTTTGGTGCAATAACGTAACCATTAAGTGATTAGATATCGTAACTCTTAAAAAAATCCACTATCATATATATATATATATATATATATATATATATGTGCTGATAAAATCTATAATTTTAATATTATTATGTATGATTAAAAGTTTATGACACGTAATTTAAGAAAGCTAAGGTATGAAGAATGCTGATGCAATTTATAATATCTTTGAACGCTTAAAATGTAATGTTTGTTTTAGTTAACAGACTGGACATCCGATGTAATTGAACCTGCAGCACTGTGTACTTTAAAAGTTCATGAACTGTATGGGGTAGAAACAGTTTTGGCAGGCTGGGGTGTATTAAGTAATAATTCAGTATCTTCGATTGCACATACAGCTAAAGCAAGGATTTTATCGAAAAGTGATTGTGAAGAAAGAGTCAGTACGCTTCTCACTTATGGCGTTTATATTGAGAAGGTACTCCTGTGCACCATTGCGGAACCACACGTATTGTTGAACTTTGTAAGAATTCACTTTTTTATTGTGGCTTTCTCTCAGTATCGCGATTAGAAAATTTGTTTGGCAAATATATTTCATTGAATTACATTGGTTCTCTCTGTTGTTTTTTTTTTTTTGACAAATATCGATAACGAGGATCGATACATTTGACGATTCGTTAAAGGTTTAACGGAGGTGAATCTATTTTATGCAAAAATAGATTTTCAATTATTGAGTGAGGCTCGTTAAATATCTTTATGTGTCTCCATTATTATGTCGGAATAATAACTGACCTACTTTAATACGTCTGATTTCTATTTTGTATGCAGTTTTGTACTGTTTTCTCAATACTGTTTTTTTTTTTTTACGCATACTTTTACACATATGTTAGACGCATATTATTAGATTTTGTCTCTTGTATTGTTTAAAATATTTGTATTTTTATGCAATGGTGTATAGTGAATTGTTAGTTTTATTATTAATGAAAATTAAAGTGATTCTTAAAAATAATCTTCAAATTTGAATTAAAATAAATTCTTACGACTTACGATTCAATTTCTTCTTAATCATACGGAAATGAAAGTAAAGCTTTAAACCCGTTTAAAATAAAACTGCTTTGTTTATACATTATATTGTTTATTGAAGCAATATTATAAGAATTAATTCGTACAAATTAAGTCTTATTGATAATATTATTTTTAAATAGCTTCCTAGATATATTAATTGTTTTATTGATTTTATTATTAAGCTGTTCTTATTAAACTATATTATTAGTTATTATACTGAACAAATTACAATTTATTTCACTATAGTACTTTATATGATCAGTTCATGCTTTATATGATATAGTCTCTTAGTAATATTTAGACAAAAAAAAAAAAAAAATTCTTTGTCCTACCGAACTGTAATGTTTTATATATGTAGAATTGGGCACTAAATTCGTTTTCTTACATCTGAGAATTATTTTATTTGAAATTATTTCTAAATGATAGTAACAATATCGATTTATCATTAATAATTAAAGCATTAAGGATGATTTTAATATTTTTTCAATTTTCGACACATTTATTCATTACTTATCATTATTTGGGCATGGGTACATAAAATTTTCATATACGAATAAAAATCTCCAGAACCTAGAAAAAATGTGTATTTACACGGTTGCTTAAAATTGCCTTTCTTTCCTTCTATCTTGGAATTTTCGGAGCAAAATCCTTGCTCGTGCAAATTACGTCAGAAATAATAGTTTCCTCGGTCAATGACATCCTAACAACACAATTCTAATGTGTACCGTAAGTGTGTTTTTTCAAATATGTCCAGGTACTTAATTTTTCATCTTAAGCATTTTTACTTACAGGAATAATTTATAATTCATCTTTGCTACTAAAAGTTTTACTTTTCCTTGATTCTCACATAAAATACTCAATATTTCGTGATTTATTACATTTCTATTTTCGCATTCAAGTATATTCACGATTATATTTCAATTTATTGTAAAGTAATATTTAATTACATTTATCGATGTCTCTTTCGAAATACATTATCATATAACGTCTCTTCATCTCTTATCCACTATTACGTTATGCGATTAATCTTAACATTTAAGTTATTATGAATTTTATATGATAACATTTATCGACACGATATACGTAACGAAGCACTACTTTTCATTTTTTCCATACAAACAATATTTTTAGCACATATTTCAGCTGGATCGATGTCGATCGAGACAAATGTAGAATTTAACATTTTCCAGTTGTGCGCTTGTTTTCTCTTAATCAATATCGATCCAGTTTGTCTTCAACTTCCATTAGTAATTAATTAAATTAAACGATTAAATCAATCGATATAATAAATGTTATAAGCAATCAAATTAAAATAAGAAAACGGAAGAAAAATCAAATTTACTACATCATGAGCAATAATTAAGAAATTTTAAACGTGTTTCATATACGACACAATAAACTTTACTTTGTTACTTATAGGCATACAATTTACATTTACATATATATGAATATATTGTTTTTAGGGTGACAGTGGTGGTCCTCTTATATATAATAATCAAATTATAGGCATTAATAAAGGTGTGTGTTCTGATACGCTCCAGTACAATAATTCAAATCAAATAAACATACATTTTCATATTCGACATTATAGAACATTTATTTTGAATCATAAAAGTATTCGTTAATAAAGTAATTAGCATCTAACTATCAGAATGGTATAATATATATGGTAATACAAAGTTATAATAACATACATATACTCTCTTTATATTCAATGTTAAAGAATGAATTTTGTTTTATTTGAAAAAAGAGAATTTCAATGTATTGTTGTCGACGTTTATTATGTTTACGTTGATAAGTTATGCATAATATTATCCTTATGATACAACAATTTTCCATTGATTATTTATTTAGAATATTTTTAGTTTGAACGTTAGTTAAAAATTTACTTTGTACAAGTGTCACGAAATTTATAAGCTCCATTCGTTAAATGCATAATGATTATTTATAATATTACTGGAATACTATATCATCGATGGAAATCACGAATTATATATTTTTTATAATCGATGAAAGCTCTTGCGATATTATTATTATTATTATTATTATTATTATTATCATTATTATTATTATTATTATTATTATTATTATTATTATTATTATTATTATTATTATTATTATTATTATTATTATTATTATTATTATAAGTAATATAAGTTTCATAATCTCTTGTGATTGACTATAATGTTATACAATGTTACAAAATTTTTGTATATTTTATTCGTTAGTTAATTATACGAGCACAATCGTGCATAAGTAATAAATTATTTTTAGGCATATGCAATCTATCACCGACTATTGCCAATAAATGAATAACACGGTATTGAAATACCTTTCTTTAAATTAATGTTGTTATATTTCTTAAGCAAAAGTATTAAAAATATTTTTACAAAATATAATAATGTGTAACTATGTATTCATTTCTTGCGCATAAGATATTTTCAATACATTTTCTTCATTTCTTTCTATCCAATAATAACATTAATTTTATCTAATATTTAACGTTTTCTCGCTAACTAATAATCTCGTGCAACTAATAATTAAAATACTTTTATCTCTATATAAGTTCGCGTGAAGAGATATTTTTATTGAAGCAATGTATATTGTTTAAATCGTCTATTTAAATGCAACCGCCATACGTAAATATTTTTATTCTCACTTAATATGGCGACGTACTCTCCGATCTCTGTGAATTATTTATCAAGCATTATTTATAACCAACACTTTAATTAATAAGAAACAGAAGCTCCTATAATTCCATACTCTTAAATAATGAAGATATAAGAAATAGAAGAATAGACTGCAAAAAAATTGAGATTAACTTTTTTAATAGATTTAATAGATCATTCTTTGGTGTAGCATAAATATTTACTTTTTTTTAGACAATTATTGAAGTAATTGTGAAGTGAAATATT
Organism: Ceratosolen solmsi marchali; assembly: GCF_000503995.2. Taxonomy (NCBI): domain Eukaryota; kingdom Metazoa; phylum Arthropoda; class Insecta; order Hymenoptera; family Agaonidae; genus Ceratosolen; species Ceratosolen solmsi. The sequence goes on from NW_011948415.1 coordinate 4,106,148, forward strand.
TATAATATATATTAGACTTTAATCACTATTAAATTATCTCTCTAAATATTTAAATTCATGTGAATTAAAGAAAAATTATGTATAAGCGATTAAAGTTTTCTTGAAATAATATTGTTAATTTGTATAATCGACAAATAAATTATGGAGAAAACAATGCAAAATATCGATACTATACATAAGAAGCAAAATTCTAAGAATTTTAAAATGGAACCAATTATAGAGAATGAGATTTATTATGTTAAAAATCAATGTAAGTAAAACATATCGCACTTTTATATTAGAGATACTTTTTATTATTATAATATAATATAATTTTTATATAATTATTGTGTAAATAAATCATAATATAAATCTAATACAAATTTATATTATATTACTTAAAAGCTTAAATCTTTTTCAGATATAGAAATGCAAAAAACATGCAAGAAATTTTTTGATAAAACAAACATTTATGACGTAGTTCGTAAAGCAATTAAATATATGCTGTCAAATCCTATTTTATTAGTGAGCTTTACTATAATAACTGCAACTTTAATTATTCCAATTTTATCATTCACAATATTTGCTATTATTAATGTTGCAATTATTTTCAATATTTTTATTATACTGGAAGGTAACTTTTCTCGCCCAATACGTTACTTCTTTTCTTTTTGTTTTGTTTGTTTTGTTAATTAATATAATTGACCATACTTTGTTTATTTTAGTTACATTACTGATGATTGGAATGACTGTACTGAGTTTCGTAATGTTTTTTGTTATTAAAGCATTAGTTTTAACAGGACTTTCTTTTATTTTGTCAACTTATGTTATTCATACTTCTATTTCGCTAGTCAAAAAAAAATTAACTTATAAATAATTTGTCAGTATTATAATAATACTACTCTTTAGTTTTTCATAAATCTTGTAATGTTTATTTTATCTCAAAATATATTTTTGTTACAAAATTTTTATAATCAATTATTTATACCAATGCTTATTTACATGTAACTTTAACAATACGATTATTTATTTATTGGTTCGTTATCTTTAGAATCTTCATTTACATTTATATTCCTTGTAGATTGATATATTTTTGTCCACAATAAATCTCTTAGGTTTTTATAATCTATATCACCTTTATATGAGATATCTTCTAAAAAATCTTTTTTATTTGTTATATCTGATAAAATAAGTATTAAGGCAATTACATGCTTAATATATAAAAAAGTATTTATCTAAGTCTAATAGACTTTTAGTAAGTTTATAAATGAAAAATATTTCATTAAAGGATACATCCCTCGATTAAATCTTCGCCAGCAGCGTAATTCCACCTAATTCCTGTCAGTTCCTTATAGAGTTTATGTTTGCGCCTTTATAATATTATTACATTTCAATACAAAAAATTCTATTAATTGATACTTACTTTCTATTAAAAATACTTACTTTCCAGATTCCAAAAGTTGTTCATCGTGCAAACTTGGCTTTGTTTTTTTCAGTGTTATGCACTTTGTTTCTAATACTTTTACTGTTAACTCTAAATCATCCTTGTCTTTTTTTAAGTTTTCCTACATTGAATTACATTAAGCGGTAAACTTATTAGTACATTAGAGACTAAATTTTATGAAAATCATGCACATGTAAAAGTAAATTTTATGTACCAACCAATAAGTAATTATACTCTTCAGATTCCTTTATTTTCTTATCGAGATTCTGTTTTTCAACTTCAAATTCATCTTTTAAAGCAGACACTTCCTTCAAAATCTCATTGTATCGCGTTTCATTATCTAAAATTAAATTTGTTTAGCTTATAGTTGTTGATATTCATTAAAAATACATCTTTATTTCAACATCTCATCGATAATTTTACCCTCTAGTTTTTGTAAAAATTTTTCATTTTCAAAATGAACATTTGAAATTTGTAATAATATTTCCTTGATTTTTGTCGGACTGTTTAGTGGATTTTTTGCTTGCAATGCCAATATTTCATCCATCGTTTTACCCTTTCTCTAATTTATAATTTCGCAATAAATTCAAATAATATTTATAGGTTATAATACAAAACTAATGAATAAGTATATCAATATGGAATTCATTATTTATCCGTTTAATATATTACGTTTGTTAATGCCATACTAACGAAAATTATAAATTACATTTAAGTTCACTTTGAAATCATCGAATACACGAAATACCGCTAAAACCGCTCGTGACACCTTTCAAAACTGTTTGGAAACAACGACCAAAGCCCGTAACAGCAATAATCTACCGATAAACTAAGCCTACTGGCTACTGTAACGCTAACCGCCATAAAAAAAACTCTCAAACTGTCTATTTTCATCTGCAGTAGAATTGCAGGTAGCGTGGTCAGTCGATCAGAAGCTTCATTCGACTTTATTGCCGTCTATTTGAAAATGCCTAGGTTCATAGGTTCAGCGGATTTGGCTTGTACGAATGCCACCCACTTTGTGTCGATTATTTAATATAATTTAATTAAGTAATCATTTGTGCACGATCTCTGTATTATGTAAAAATAAGTTTAATCTTGCGAGACGGTATTGCCGTAGTTAAGTCGTTAATTTGCTTCCTTTTAATGGATTATTTGAAAATTTCGTCGTGCACCAGGCTGCAATGAGTAGATTCAAATACGCGATTCAAATGTCCACTATGCACGCGACGATTAATTGTATCGTCAATGGTCAATTAATAATGACGGCGTTAAATATATTATTATAATAACTTTTCATATAATTACTCAATTACTATAATTACTTTTTAAAGTTGCTCGATTAGAATTATGCAATATTAATGTATTTTATGGCAATAATATCTTCTCGCGATAAGCATCATAGTCTATTTTTTGTCTATTTTACTCTATTTGACACTCTCTTTGAATATTATTATTGTCTTTCTTTTTTTTTTTTATCATTTCGCCGATAAACTACATTTCTATTAATTAGGCTTCTCCCGCTCCGTCTCTATTATTTGTAATCTGAGCCCTGATTGCGAATATTTAATAAGCTAGCGCGCGAGATTTTTAAATATATATATATATATATATATATATATCATTATCATAATTGTTAGGCTAGAACGAGTAATTTCTTATACAAGGAGCTAATGCCCAAATAAAAATAAGGCAATTTAACGAACAATTTGACGTTCGGATAATAAATAATGAGATTAGAATGTGCAGATAGCATTTTGAAAGCTGGTGGAATGATCTTGAATTGATTTTCAAGACTCGAGCTTGGTATTCACCTAATTTAATTCAATACGACTCGTTTATTTAATAATGGAGATGTTGTAGAGACGAATGCTGGTTCGTTTAAGCGTCTGTTCCATAAATTTTTTCGTTTGAGTAATATTTCATGGTAAAATCATTAGCCTAGGGATTGGGACTTAAAAGGTAGGGGCAACGCTTTTGAATTATTCAGTTCGAAAACATTCTTTCTATTTTGTTTGTAAAAGGTTAATCCTATTATTGTCAGTCCTTTAAAGCTTTAATGTTTATAATTCCATTTGCTTTTACATTACGCTGAATATAAAATATTGGATATTCACATATGATTAATTATTTGTAGATTAGCGAATAGTTTTATGCCTTTCTTTTCTATTTTTTAATCCCACTAATTATTCAAGCAAAAACCATAATTAATATCTATTAACAAAGTACTTCAAGATATTGTATTATTCATTTGTTATTGTACTTTATGAATTCGTTACTGTGAATTGTTTCTTTACCATTAAGAAATTTTGAAAAGAAAGTTAATATTATGTCTTTACGAATAATGGGTCAAAATTATGTTTTTAATGTGATTTTAAGAATATCTGTTGCTTATAGCCATATAAATTTATAAATATATATAATCTCGATATTGTTATAATGAATGACGATGAAATTTCATATTGTTATAAATATTGAAAAATGTAAGGAGAAAGAGCTGATTTTTTACTTTTACTAGTTTATTGTACAATTTATCATAATAACAATATAAATAAAGATCTGAGTTATCCGTACTTTCAAGATTAATTAAATGATTAATCTGAATTTATGATACTTAACAATAATTAAAAAATATACATAAATATTTTTTATCGTGAATATAATCTAATATTAAGATAGCAATACGTTGCACGTAATAAGTAACAATTGATTATATTTATTTTGATTAAAGATTTAAATAGGAGAACATTTAATAATCTTTAAAAGTCTGTTTTTCTTTTAATACATAATTAATTCTCTGGATGTTAGTTAGATAGAGATAGAGCTTGTTGTGACACTGTAGTGTCCCTAGTAAGAGAGCGCTCTTGCTCGTCGTCTGCCTCCCTTAAATATCCACGCGACAGCGCGTTAATGCTAGAAAACAATCGATGCTATAGTTTGCCGTTTTTTTTTTTAGATATCTAGCGGTGATTGATGTTTTTACCTGAAATGATAATCGAGAGATTTTCGGAAATTATAACGGTTGGAATATTTCCAAAAATTAGTCGAGAGATTCTCGGAATCTCGAACGGACGGTATGTTACCTTATGAGCAAACGTACATATAACCTCAAATTCACGAGGTATAATTGAAAAATTGAGATTGCAGATTATAGGAGGACGTTGAAATTGTGATAAATACAAATCAGTTTTTATATTATACAATAATCATTTAATAATTTACAAAAATGGTTATACGAGAATATCAAGAAGAACTACAATATTTGGAAAAAGTAAATCCTCATTGTTGGAGAATTAAAAAAGGCTTTCAACCAAATATGAAGGTTTATTAATTATATATAACTGATTATACAGCAAAAAATTTCGGTGTTCTCACGTTTATAATTTACAATGATTTTTTGTAGGTCGAAGGTGCATTTTATGTAAATGATACGCTCGAGAAATTGATGCTAGAAGAATTACAACAGGCCTGTAAATCTGGAAAAGTTGGTGGTTTTTTACCTGGTATTAAACAAATTGCCAATGTGGCTGCTCTCCCGGGCATCGTGGGAAAGTCAATTGGTCTACCAGACATCCATTCTGGTTACGGATTTGCCATTGGTAATTTAAAATCATAATTTCATGCGATATTGAATGTTATATTAAGAATAAATTTATTCGTTGATTCAGGTAATATGGCAGCGTTCGATATGAATGATCCAAAAGCAATTGTTTCCCCTGGTGGGGTAGGATTTGATATTAATTGTGGCATAAGACTTTTGAGAACAAATTTATTTGAGAAAGATGTACAGCCTGTAAAGGTAGAAAATGTTAATTAACATGTATTTATAATTTATTTCAAGAGCATAACTAAAATTATAACTTTATAGGAACAATTAACTCAAAGTTTGTTTGATCACATACCGGTAGGTGTTGGCTCAAAAGGAATTATTCCCATGAATGGTAAAGATTTAGAGGAGGCCATGGAAATGGGCATGGACTGGTCCCTTAGAGAAGGTCTAATGTTATTTCTGTACATTCGTTCATAGTTTACAAGTTTTTAAAATATCAAACGTTGTGATAATATTTTTATTTGAATTTTTTAATTTAAAGGATATATTTGGGCCGAAGATAAGGAACATTGTGAAGAATATGGCAGAATGTTAAATGCCGATCCATCTAAAGTTTCTGTAAGAGCGAAGAAACGTGGTCTTCCTCAAGTAATCATATTAGCAATCTAATCTACCATTGCTAAAGATACATGAATTACAGTATTCTTTTTATAGTTAGGAACATTAGGAGCTGGAAATCACTATGCCGAGATTCAAGTGGTCGATGAAATTTTTAATAAATCAGCGGCTAGTAAAATGGGTATCGAAGGCAAAGGACAAATTTGTATTATGATTCATTCGGGAAGTCGTGGTTTTGGTCATCAAGTAGCTACAGGTAACTGTCATAGACATAATGTTTAACAATAAATTTGAATAATAAAGTTGAAAAGTGCACGAAATATTAATTTGCAAAATAATAATTTGCAATTTCAGATGCTTTAGTTGAAATGGAGAAAGCTATGAAGAGAGATAATATTGAAACAAACGATAGGCAATTAGCATGCGCATTAATAAGTTCGGAAGAAGGGCAAAATTACTTGAAAGCAATGGCTGCAGCGTCAAACTTTGCTTGGGTGAATCGAAGTTCAATGACATTTTTAACTAGGCAGGCGTTTGCCAAACAATTTAACGCATCGCCAGATGACTTGGACATGCACGTTATTTATGATGTATCGCACAATGTGGCTAAAATTGAAGAGCACATAGTCGATGGAAAGCAAAAAACTCTTCTAGTTCATAGAAAGGTGAATATTTGTGCTATTAAATAATACATTGATTTATTAACAAAAGAGCAGATGTAACGTTATAATTTATAACGTTTTCTTTATCCAGGGTTCCACAAGGGCTTTTCCTCCTCACCATCCGTTAATTCCTGTAGACTATCAATTAATAGGCCAGCCAGTGCTAATCGGAGGTACCATGGGAACATGCAGTTACGTTCTTACCGGTACAGAACGAGGAATGATCGAAACTTTTGGTTCAACGTGTCATGGAGCCGTAAGTAAATTATTATCGCATATTATCGTATATTTTAAAGAACCGTGTAATGAAATTATAATGGTCATAGGGTCGAGCGTTATCTCGTGCAAAGTCAAGGAGAAAATTGGATTATCAAGTTGTATTAGATAAGCTACAGTGCATGGGTATTTCGATACGTGTAGCATCGCCAAAATTAGTTATGGAGGAAGCTCCCGAATCTTATAAAAACGTAACCGATGTCGTAAATACATGTCATGCGGTTGGAATCTCTCAAAAGTGTATTAAACTTCGACCAATAGCGGTTATTAAAGGATAAAATCTCACATACGTAAAATGTTTTTTTTTTATTTTTTAAGTTATATCAATCAACTTTATTAATATTAATAAGATTTTTACTAATTAAGATTAAATATAATATATTTCTATAGATACGAAATTACAATAAATAACATTTTTCAAAAATACTCTTTAATTGCAGTTATTATTTTTAGGAAATGGTGGATGAATTAATATATTCACATTTTGTATGTATAATTCAATCTGTGTTTATTTAATTAAATACTTCGTACGATACGATTTCATCTTATCAAATTGTATTGGCATTTGTACAAAAATATTTGTAAGATTGAATGTCAATGATTATTAAACACTACGATTATAACAAATTCGTTTTCATCAAACATTTGAGGTTTTAATTGCATTATTTGTACATTATTCTAAAATTTGTTATTAAACTTGTATAAAATTACTCTTACATCATATACACAAATATTGTATATTTTCGCATATAACCTTTGACACGCACATTCAGACTTTTCTATATTTTAACATATTACTAAGTACTGATAATCGAATATTTTACAAAAGCTAAAAAAAAAAAAAATTGGAGGAAATTAAATAAAATTCAAGTATTCTCGGTTCTGATAATTAATTATCAAATCGGAGCTAATTTAAAATACGCCTATAAAATATGTACACAATAAATAGATTTAAAAATACGTCAGTCCACATGGGTATGTTATTAAATTAAATTCATGAGCAATCTACTTCTTCCAGAATTAAAATTAAGTTGTCAAGTCCGAACAAGAAGCCCTCTTCGTGATTCCCTTGTTGCCATTCTCGGCGATGTGTCAGCTTATGACCATTTGGTACTGCACAGGTTTTCGCAAAGTCAATTAGCCATACTCCCACTTTTTCATTGTCGTAAATCATAAAAATACTGCTACCGATCACCTAAAATATAATATTCGAAAAATGAAAGTTCGACATTGAGAATCGAGAAAGACTGTTATTACATTACGAAGCACAATAATATATATTATATAAAAAATTATATAATAAAGGTAATAAATTAAAATACGTTATATTTAATAAATAATTATTAAATTAGTGATCAAATAAATAATAGAATTAAAGTAGCACCTCGTGGGTGAGGAAATACTCGGACTGCTCGATCTTCTCCCTCAGTTCCTTCAGTTTGTCGAGTAGTCGCATTAGCGTTTGTTGCTTCCCCGAGAGGAAGAGCCTCATTGTCTCCCGGACTTGCTCGTGCGATTTAACGGTCTTGAGATCGGTGATGGGAGGACTTCCCGGGAGTTTCATCGCCTCGATGCGAAAACCATGACTGCACGTCGAGCTCTGCCTCTCGCGAAATTGCATGTATCGGAGCTTCGTCACGGCGCCTTTCTCGTGTTCCTCGTCGGTGGGTTCGCTCGGGTCAACGACAATCATCTTTTGATAGAGATCGTGCCGAGCAGTCGTCTTAGAGACCTCGGATTCGAGGAAGGTGCGAGTGCCCAGCTTTATGTCCATTACGTGGGGCTCGTTGAAGCCAAACAAAAGATCCTGAAGCTCAATGAATGTGTCGCCGTGATACTCGACTTCTCGGTAATACCTAAAATAAAAAAGATTCTTCGTTATTTATTATATCTCGCGAATCGAACTACTAAGTTTCGCTAGGAATGAAACTTTTGAGAATACAGTAGTTCGTTATCTTTTGAGATGGATTAGATGGTTTTCAGGATTCCAAAGTATTTGCATATTAGATATTTTGTATATTAAATTCTTTTATATATAATTAAGGACGCACCGGCATGTATAAGAAATATTATGCATTTAATTAACTTATTGTGAATTAATAGAATTATCGGTTAATTATTAAGCGGTTAATTAAAACAAATATATATATATATATATATATATATATATATATATATATACACAAAAATATTTGTAGGTGATATATGTTTTATATAAACAAATATATATATATATATATATATATATATATATATATATATATATACGCAAAAATATTTGAAGGTTAGATATGTTTTAGATAAATTTTACAATGAATTTCAAATATATAAATATCTACATGAAACTTCATAATAACTTGTAAGATCCTTAACTAAATGCACGAAAAATTATTTAACGAGTTTAAATTATTTAAATATTGAAATTATTTAGTTTGTTCAGAACAAATATAAATACTATATACATAATATACTTGCTGTTGCATTTGTAGATAAATTTCTTTAATTTCGGAGAAAATAATAAATCAAACGGCTTTTCATATTAGTTGCCAATAGTCCAACTGTATATTTTAATTTGCTCTTAATGAGGAAAAGTAAATTTAAAAATAATGTATTGTACATAAATGTCAAACTTACATTGGTAAATTCAATCTTTCGTAAAAATTTAATGCCAGTAGTTGTGAACCATTAAAGTCTAATTACTATTTATCGATACTCGATGATCGTGGTAACCATTTTACTAAGTTACACGCGTATAATGCGAATGAATAGCCAATGAATGGGACTTGTTGAAATTATCTGGTGATCCTCATAGCTTCGCGAGTAAATTCTTTATCAAATAATTTCTACGCGACCGCTTAGTGATAATTACCTTGGTATCCAGTCCTTGAGGGCCTCGTCCTTGCTGAGTGCCTCGTAAACCATGCGCTCGGTGTTCTCGGAGCCGCCGGTTCGCCTCTTCCAAACGGTGCCGGGACCCGCGGGCGCGAATCCGTCCGGATGTCCTGATAGTTGAAACCAGGATTTCAATCTGTTCTTGAGCAAGATGTCGCTCGCCGGTGCCGTCAGGTCGAGTGCGTTCTACACGAGGTGAAAAGACCAAAAACACTTAGTTACGAGGCCTGCGATAATGAAACGCGTAACGGATATAAATTGACAGCCCTTATGGTGCGCCGTTGGATATTTTAAAAAATTTTTCTCCTTTAGAGTCGGGGACTCTATTGAACTCATGGAGTGAATTATAGAGCGTTAATAGATGCTTTATGAAATCAATTGGAGTGAGCGCTCGATTTATATGTTAGAAAAAGTGCACTCAATAATAGTATGCGGGGAAAAAAAAGTTCATCCGCGCACACGATGAATAATAATAATTTTCTGACGCAAATAGACACCTTTTTTTTACAGTAGTTAAAAAAAGAAAAAAAAAGAAAAAAAATGCCATTAAAATTACAAGCTTCGAAGAAGGCCAGATTAATTAGCTCGTTTGTGCAAAATAAAGAAATGAAAGCGGAAATAAGGCAATTATCGCCCTCATATGTGTATCAATAACTTGGTTAGTGTGCCATTACCTACTTCAATAAAAATTAACAAAAATTAATGTTGCAAAAGAACTTGATTAGTTATGCTTTTAATAATTCGTATATTTTCAATTATTTTCTAATAAAATTTTTAATAAATTGAACAATTAGTTGGCTTTTTGATTTATTGATAATAATTGAAGGGTATTACGTCGTTGCGTTTAATTTTATTAGAGTATTATCCAGCAATTATAGGATTTTTCATTATATTTCAGGTTGCGATATAATCTTTTAATCTTTTATCCTAATAATAAAAACGTCTATACATCCTTAATTGCCGCCTGTTCGAAAGCACCTGTGCGTTCAATATTCTTACGAAGTGCAATAATAAAGGTAGATTCTTCATGAATATTGGATTTTTCAAATACAATTTGAATTTAAATAAATAAAAAGTATGGATAATTTGAATTAAAATTATCGTAGAAACAAACGATC